>NC_092393.1:10435238-10735238 GCF_030028105.1 Mobula birostris | reverse complement strand
CTTTACATTTTGATGTACATGTGGCAAATAAAGCTAAGCTAATATTTAATGCCCCTGAAGATTCTCCACGGATGCTTCTCTGTTTCGATGCTACATTACCTCATGGGTATTTACAACATTTTGTATTTCTGCTTGCTTTGAATTTAATGCAATTTTATTCTGATTAGATATTCAGAGGAAGGAGAGGTAGCAAGACCAGGTCAAGTTACAAAAAAAAGAGGCAAAGGTCTTTGACAGCAGTTCAGTCACACTAATCTCAATTTAGCTAATGATATTAAAATAGTCAAAACATTAACAAAACGAATTTCTGAATGTGAAACATTCAAAATGTTAACAAAATAAACTTTAGAAACAAAAAACCTAGAAATTGTATTTTAAAAATGAGTTGTTTCAACATTCAAGAACTTGATTGTAGTTTGTAAAACTTTCCAATAAAATACAGAAGGAAGTTCTTGTATTTGAAAAGCACTTTTCATCATTTCATTATTTCCCAAGTCAAGGCAGCACAATCCAATAAACAGCATTAAATGCTTTAGTTATAGAAGGATAAATATTGGGAAGGGTAGTGCAGAGAATTCACCTTTTGGTTTGAAATAATGACCTTTAATGTAATGCAGTATCCTGCCATGAGCTGTTGTGAGTGCAGTGCCCTGACTTTATATAACAGCTACAGAGAAGTAAGCTATTACACAATGTGACTTTCCTTAATTTCAGTTAATATCAAGCAGATTTAGTATGTTTCAATAGGGATACTGATGCCCTCATTGGTTAATACTGCAACTCCTAACCTCGGACGTCAACTACTGCACAGAGTCTTGTCATCTTCAGAAGTTTTTGGATGACTCTGCCGTAGTTGGATGCATCAGCAAGGGAGATGAGGTTGAGTACAGGGCTACGGTAGGAAACTTGGTGTCACATGGTGTGAGCAGAATTATCTGCAGCTTAATGTGAAAAGGACTAAGGAGCTGGTGGTAGACCTGAGGAGGGCTAAGGTACCAGTGACCCCTGTTTCCATCCAGGGGGTCAGTGTGGACATAGTGGAGGATTACAAATACCTGGGGATACAAATTGACAATAAACTGGACTGGTCAAAGAACACTGAGGCTGTCTGCAAGAAGGGTCAGAGCTGTCTCTATTTCCTGAGGAGACTGAGGTCCTTTAACATCTGCCGGACGATGCTGAGGATGATCTACGAGTCTGTGGTGGCCAGTGCGATCATGTTTGCTGTTGTGTGCTGGGGCAGCAGGCTGAGGGTAGCAGACACCAACAGAATCAACAAACTCATTCGTAAGGCCAGTGATGTTGTGGGGATGGAACTGGACTCTCTCATGGTGGTGTCTGGAAAGGGGATGCTGTCTAAGTTGCATGCCATCTTGGTCAATGTCTCCCATCCACTAAATAATGTACTGGGTGGGCACAGGAGTACATTCAGCCAGAGACTCATTCCACCAAGATGCAACACAAAGCGTCATAGGAAGTCATTCCTGCCTGTGGCCGTCAAACTTTACAACTCCTCCCTTGGAGGGTCTGACACCCTGAGCCAATAGGCTGGTCCTGGACTTATTTCATAATTTACATATTACTATTTAACTATTTATGGTTCTATTACTATTTATTATTTATGGTGCAACTGTAACAAAAACCAATTTCCCCCGGGATCAATAAAGTATGACTATGACTAAGACTAAATTTTCCACCTCATGGACTTGATTTTGCAGAGCATGAATTGTATTTTGAAATAGTTGATACTAAGTAGTCCAGTCCTTGAAGATTTGGCCAAACTCAACTCATGGATTCAAGCCAATTACAAATAGAGTTTAAAACTTTCCAGCTGTGGAACATTATTAAATCAAACAACTAATAGTACATTTAACATAAGATACATGGCTTTTTATTTCGCTGCTGAAACAACTCTATTTTTCTCTCTCCACAGATGCTAACGTGTTGATTATTTCTAGCATTTTCTGCTTTTATTTCAGTATTCCACATCAGCAGGGTTTATCTTCTCCAGTGTTTTATCCCAAAGATCTACCATTTTTCCCTCTTTCCTCTGCCTTCCTATATTTCCATCCCCTCTAACCAGCACCACCACTTCTGCTGTTCATTCTCTCTTAATCTTCATCTGATCACCTACTCTTTTCCACCTGCAATTTAAATACTTCCAAGTTCCTAAATTTTATTAGTTAATTGAAATAAAATATTAATGCTTTTTCTCCCGAAGTTTTCCCTCTTGTTCTGTTTGCCACCTGCTGCAGACCTAGCGAAGATGTTTAGTCCTTGAGGACATAGACAGTTCAATGAAAGGTACTATTCCACTCTTGATGAGAAGTCATATCTCGGCACATTGTGGCCTTACTTCTCTCAGTGCTATATACAAGTAATATTCAGTATGGAAATGTACTGATTCATTAGCTGAGTGAGAACACTACTAGGAAATAAGCAAAAAGTGTTCCTACCCAGGCTGGACTTAATGTTATCAGACTTTCAAATCTGGAGTTAGTATTGATTACTTCCTGGGCCATTCCTTCTTTATTGTAAACCACTTGTCTCAACTTCCAGTGGGTTCAGAATAAAACAGATTTATTATCACTGACATATGTCATAAAGTTTGTTGTTTTGCAGCAGTACAGTGCAAGACCATAAATATTATGTTACAAAAATGAATAGTACAAGGAGGAATAATGAGGTAGTGTTGACAGATATTCAGAAATCTGAAGGTGGAGGATAAGTAGCTGCTTCTAAAACTTTGAGTGTGGTTCTTCATGCACAAAGGCGCCTGGCCCAGGTGTAGAGGGTCTTTAATAATGGATAGCGTCTTCTCAAGGCATCGCCTTTTGAAGATGCCCTTGATGGTGGAGAGGGTTGAGCCCATGATGGAGCTAGGAGAGTCTACAACCCTCTGCAGTCTCTTTTGATCCTGAGTATTGAATCATCCATACCAGGCTGTGCTACAACCACTCAGAATGCTCTCCACCTGAAGAAATTTGTTAGAATCTTTGGTGACATAAACTCCTCAAACTCTAATGAGGTATAACCACTGATGTGCCTTATTGGTAATTGCTTTGATGTGTTGGGTCAACTGTAGTTCCTCAGATGTTGACACCCATGAACTTGAAGGTGCTTTCCAGCACTGATGTGGCAATGAGTATTGGTGTGTGTTCTCCCAATTTCCCCTTCCTGGATCAATTCCATCTTGCAGTTGATCATTGATGATAAAGGATGGGTCTGGAATGTCCTCTATTAAGGTATAATTCTCTGACTATAGAACAGCACAGTGCAGTTTCTTCAGCTCACAATGTTGAGTCATGATCAATGTGACCCTTCTCTCTTACACAACCCATAACCCTTTGTGTTTATTACATCCATGCACCTATACAAGTTTTTCAGGTGCCCATATTGTATCAGCCTCTGCCACCACCCTTGGAAGTATTCCAGGCACCCACCACTGTAAAAAAAATTCCCCTGATATCTCCCTTAAACTTTCCTACATCTGTCTTAAAAGGATGCCCTCTGGAACTGACCATTGGTCTGGGAAAAAGACCCTGGTTGTCTACTATCTATGCCTCTCAATCTCATACACCTCTGTAAAGTTTCCTCTCATCCTCTTTTGCTCCGAACAGAAGAGACCTAGCTCACTCAACTTTTCCTCATAAGGCATGTCCTCTAATCCAGGCAGAATCCTTGTAAATCTTCTCTGTACCCTCTGAAGCTTCCACATCCTTCCTATAACGAAGCAACCAAAACTAAACACAATACTTTTAAGTAATGCTAGTCATCCTCCTGTTCCTCACATATGTCTAGAAAGCCTTGGGATTTTCTTTTATCCCACTTGCCAAGGCTTTCTCATGCCCCTTCTAGCTCTCCTAAGCCCTCTGGCTACCTCAACTTTCAAGAGGCATGTATGAATTTTGTTTCTAAACACCCAAGTACACTTCTTTCCTCCTGACTAAATGTTCCACCTCTTGTAGGGTTCCTTTATCCTACTATCTTTTCCATCTCAGTGGGATCCATGCAAGTGGTCCTGAAAGAAACTCCTCATGTCTGCTGTACATTTCCCTAACAACATCTGTTCCCAACTTACACACCCAGGTTTCTACTCAATACTTTTGTAATTAGCCCTGCCCAATTAAATGCTTAGATTAGCTTATGAGGTGACTCAGTCCTCGTTTATTGTCATTTAGAAATGCATGCATTAAAAAGTGGTACAATGTTCCTCCATAATGATATCACAAGAAAACACAGGACAAACCAGGACTAAAACTGACAAAACCACATAATTATAACATATAGTTACAACAGTGCAAAGCAATACCATAATTTGATCAAGAGCAGACCATGGGCACGGTAAAAAAAAAGTCTCAAAGTCCCGATAGACTCATCATCTCATGCAGGCGGCAGAAGGGAGGAACTCTCTCCGCCATGAAGCACCAACTTGCCGATGCAGCACCATTGGAAGCACCTGACCGCAGTGGACTCTGAGTCCGTCCGAAAACTACAAGCCTCCGACCAGCCCTCTGACGCAGCCTCTCCGAGCACCATCCTCTGCCGAGCGCTTCAACCCTGCCCCGGCCGCTGAGCAATAAGCAAAGCTGAGGACTCGGGGCCTTCTCCTCCGGAGATTCTGGACCACACAGTAGCAGCAACAGCAAAGCAGGCATTTCAGAAGTTTCATCAGATGTTCCTCCATTCTCCCACGTCTGTCTCCATCAAATCAGGATTGTGCACGGCACCCTACTTGACAAATAACAGACATCACCACCGGAGTGGCCACTGCGAGCTGCGTCGCGCCGCCATCTTCTCCTCCTGCTCCCATATCATCTTGGAACTGACTGCAGCTGCAGCCATTGGCACTCACCTCAGCAATAAACCTGGCTACACAGGTGTGGATATAGCCATCAGGCTCCTGGACTGGCGGCAACACTGAACTGGCTACGTGGTCACTGTGGGCTTACTTTCGAGGTGCTCTGCGGTTCATGTTCTGTGGATTGTTGGTTTGCTTTTTATTTTTTACACAAATTATTCTTTCTTTTTCACCTATTGACTTTGTGATGTGGGGTTTTTCATAAGTTCTATTGTTTCTTTGTTTTGTGGCTGCCTGCCAGAAGACGAGTCTCAAAGCTGCATATGATATACATACTTCAATAATAAACTTTGTCCATGGCCTTACTTAAAGTCAATTGTAGCCACCATCTCTGAAATGCTCTCCCACCAAAAGATCTGTCACCTGACTCGGTTCATTACTAGATCCTCTTGTATGGCTTCTCCTGTGGTAGGCTTTTCCACTTTCTGTGTCCAGGACACAGCTAACAAATTCTGCCCCTTATCTTAAGCACTAGGGATTAATATTAGGGAAGATTAAGTCAAGCATGACAACAACTGTTATTTTTGTACCTTTCCAAAATCTGCTCCTCTGCTGTTATATTGGAAGACCAACAGAATATTCCCAACAGAGTGATTGCATCTTTCCAGTTTCTGATTTCCACCCACTCTGACTCATTGGACAGTTTCCCACAATGTCCTCCCTGTCTGCAGCTGTAACGCTATCCCTGATTAGCAATGTCACTCTTCCACACCTCTTACCTCACTCCTTATCCCTTTTGAAACATCAAAGCCCCAGAACATCAAGCAGCCAATCCTGTCCTTGCAATAGCCAAGGCTCTTATGGCCACAACATCATAATTCCTTGCCCTGTTCCATGCTCAAATCCCATCACGTATTCTCAATACTTCTTGCATTGTAATAAATTCAGTCAGTCTCTCTGCACATTACGTCTATTTTAATGGCAACTGCTACATCATCTGACCTAACACTCTGGGTCACAGGTTTAAAACCTCCCCAGCAGCTTTAGCAAACTGCCTTTAAAAAAAACTGATCTCTCTCAAGTTCAGATACTTCTTGCTTTTTGTACAAATTATGCCTTCCCCAGATGAGATCCTAATGATTGCAAATCTGAAATCTAGTCCCCTGTGCCAACTCTTGAGCCATGCATTCATTTGCCATGTCATCCTATCTCCTCACTGGCAGATAGCACAAGCAGCAATCCAGAAATTTACCACGAGGTCCTACTTTTTTTAGGCTTCCTTCCTAACTCCCCATATTAACTTTGCAGGACATTATTCCTTTTCCTAGCTATGTTGTTAGTACCAATGTGTACCACAGCTTGTGACCGCTCCCCCTCCCCCTTGAGAATGCTGTGGATACAATTTAAAATGTCTCCGATCCAGGCACCTGGAGGCAACGTACCATCTGGGAATCTCATTCACATCCACAGAATCTCCTTTATGTTCCCCTAACCAATTAATCACCTATCATTGCCAATCTCCTCTACCCTTTCCTCTGAGCCTCAGAGCCACAGACTTGACTATTATGGCTTTCCTCTGCTAGGTTTTTCCACCGACACTTTCCAAAACAATATACTTGTTAGTGAGGGGAGCAACCACAGTGGTTCCCTGCAATGACCATCTATTCCCTTTCACAACAGAGTGACCTGCATCCTGCAATACAGGTGTAACTGCCACCATGTAACTTTTGTCTGTCTGTGCCTCAGGCAATGATCCCAAGTTCATCCAGTCCCTCAACACAGTCTGCAAGGAGCTGCAAGATGCAGTCCTGGCAATTATAATCATAAGGGACACCAGAGTTTACCCTGACTTCCTACATCTTACAAGAGGAGCATACCACTGCCCTACTGTCATTACACTGCTTTGACTATACAATAAGAAAAATAAGAACTTACCTAAAGGCAAACATGAGGAAATCTGCCGATGCTGGAAATTCAAGCAACACACATTAAAGTTGCTGGTGAACGCAGCAGGCCAGGTAGCATCTCTAGGAAGAGGTACAGTTGACGTTTCGGGCCGAAACCCTTCGTCAGGACTAACTGAAAGAAGAGCTAGTAAGAGATTTGAAAGTGGGAGGGGGAGGAGGAGATCCAAAATGATAGGAGAAGACAGGATGGGGAGGGATGGAGCCAAGAGCTGGACAGTTGATTGGCAAAAGGGATATGAGAGGATCATGGGACAGGAGGCCCAGGGAGAAATAAAAGGGGGAGGGGGGAAAAACCCAGAGGATGGGCAAGGGGTATAGTGAGAGGGACAGAGGGAGAAAAAGGAGAGAGAGAGAGAGAAAGAATGTGTGTATATAAATAAATAATGGATAGGGTACGAGGGGGAAGTGGGGCATTAGCAGAAGTTTGAGAGGTCAATGTTCATGCCATCAGGTTGGAGGCTACCCAGACGGAATATAAGGTGTTGCTCCTCCAACCTGAGTGTGGCTTCACCTTTACAGTAGAGGAGGCCGTGGATGGACATATCAGAATGGGAATGGGACGTGGAATTAAAATGTGTGGCCACTGGGAGATCCTGCTTTCTCTGGCGGACAGAGCGTAGGTGTTCAGCAAAGCGGTCTCCCAGTCTGCGTCGGGTCTCGCCAATATATAAAAGGCCACATCGGGAGCACCGGACGCAGTATATCACCCCAGTCGACTCACAGGTGAAG
Organism: Mobula birostris; assembly: GCF_030028105.1. NCBI lineage: Eukaryota > Metazoa > Chordata > Chondrichthyes > Myliobatiformes > Myliobatidae > Mobula > Mobula birostris. The sequence continues at coordinate 10,727,741 of NC_092393.1, read as the reverse complement.
TGTTGCCTCACCTGGAAAGACTGTTTGGGGCCCTGAGTGGTGGTAAGGGAGGAAGTGTAAGGGCATGTGTAGCACTTGTTCCGCTTACACGGTTAAGTGCCAGGAGGGAGATCAGTGGGGAGGGATGGGGGGGATGAATGGACAAGGGAGTCGCGTAGGGAGCGATCCCTGCGGAATGCAGAGGGGGGGAGGGAAAGATGTGCTTAGTGGTGGGATCCCGTTGGAGGTGGCGGAAGTTACGGAGAATAATATGTTGGACCCGGAGGCTGGTGGGGTGGCGGGAGGATGGAGTGAGAGCAGATGTACGTGAAATGGGGGAGATGCGTTTAAGAGCAGAGTTGATAGTGGAGGAAGGGAAGCCCCTTTCTTTAAAAAAAGAAGACACCTCCCTCGTCCTAGAACCACTAATGCCCCACCTCCCCCTCGTACCCCATCTGTTACTTATTTTTATACACACATTCCTTCTCTCACTCTCCTTTTTCTCCCTCTGTCCCTCTGAATATATCCCTTGCCCATCCTCTGGGTCCCCACCCCGCCTCCTTGTCTTTCTTCCCGGACCTCCTGTCCCATGATCCTCTCTTATCCCTTTTGCCTATCACCTGTCCAGCTCTTGGCTCCATCCCTCCCCCTCCTGTCTTCTCCTATCATTTTGGATCTCCCCTCCCCCTCCAACTTTCAAATCCCTTACTCACTCTTCCTTCAGTTAGTCCTGACGGAGGGTCTCGGCCTGAAACGTCGACTGCACCTCTTCCTAGAGGTGCTGCCTGGCCTGCTGCGTTCACCAGCAACTTTGATGGGTAGTGTTGAGAAAACAGGTTGGATGCAGGAGGACTTAGACAGGTTAGGAGAATGGGCAAGAAAATGGCAAATGAAATATAATGTTGGAAAATGCATGGTCATGCACTTTGGCAGTAGAAATAAATGTGCAGACTATTTTCTACACGGAGAAAATCAAAAAATCAGAAATGCAAATGGACTTGGGAGTTACCTTGCAGATTGAATCGGTGGTGAGGAAGGCAAATGCAATGTTAGCATTCATTTCAAGAGGTCTAGAATACTAGATCAGGGATGTGATGCTGAGGCTTTATAAGGCACTGGTGAGGCCTCACCTTGAGTATTGTGAACAGTTTTGGGCCCCTCATCTTAGAAAAGATGTGCTGGCATTGGAGAGGGTCCGGAGGAGGATTACAAGAATGACTACAGGAATGAAAAGGTCATCATACAAGGAGCGTTAAATGGCTCTGGGCCTGTAGTCACTGGAATTTAGAAGGATGGTTGGCGGGGGGGGAAGATCTCATTGAAATCTTCTGAATGTTGAAAGGCCTAGACAGGGTAGATGTGGAAAGGATGTTTCCCATGGTGGGAGAATCTAGGACAAGAGGGCACAGCCTCAGGATAGGGGGGCGTCCATTCAAAACAGAGAAGCAGTGAAATTTCTTTAGTCAGAGGGTGGTGAGTTTGTGGAATTTATTGCCACATGCAGCTGTAGAAGCCAGGTTGTTGGGTGTATTTAAGGCAGAGATTGATAGGTTCTTGATTGGACATGGTATCAAAGGTTAGGGGGAGAAGGCTGGGAAATGGGGTTAAGGAGAAGGAAAAAAAGGATCAGCCATGATTGAATGGCGGATTAATTCTGCTCTTACATCTTATGATCTAACTATAGTCAAGATAACCATGGGAATCAGTTAGTTTATATAAGATGTTAGTAGACAGTTTACATCTATAGATATTCACTGAGGTATTTGCAGGATTGATTGAGGTACCCCTGTGTCCTTGTGGCTGATTCAAGTGACAGAACTGATGTTGAACGGTCTGTACTGTTTCACTCTAATTAGCCAAGATATTATTCCATGCCATTTTTTTTGGCTTGAGCAATATTTGTGGAAGTTACACAAAAAGGATCACAAATAAGATTGTCCATTTTCTTCACTGTAATGTCCCTTTGAAGTTGACATCATTGATTTCAGTGTACCCAACTGATGTGTTGCAAGTTCTCACAGCTTGCAGAGTATAAACTTCAGGTGTGATTGTTGCTACTGCTTTTTAAAGGGGCATTCCACAATATAAACAGCACTCTTCCAGCTGCAGGGAGGGTCATTCCTGAATAAATGATTCCCGTGAAATAAACTTTCCAATCATTGGAAGGGAAACAGAGAATGCTGCCAGAGAAAATATTTTCAGCAGGAGTTATGTTCTTTGTGCAAAGAAGTCACAGTCCTTTCTATAGCCAGGTGTTTCTGGCAGGAGGTGTTTATCCCCAAATGCGTGCACTTTGGAGAAGGCAAAATGCAGCAAATTCCCATGCCAACACGAGGAAATCTGCAGATGCTGGAAATTCAAGCAACACACATCAAAGTTGCTGGTGAACGCAGCAGGCCAGGCAGCATCTCTAGGAAGAGGTACAATCGACGTTTCGGGCCAAGACCCTCCGTCAGGACTAACTGAAGGAAGAGCTAGTAGGAGATTTGAAAGTGGGAGGGGGTGGGGGAGGGATGGAGCCGAGAGCTGGACAGTTGATTGGCAAAAGAGATATGAGAGGATCATGGGACAGGAGGCCCAGGGAGAAGGAAAGGGGGGGGGGGAACCCAGAGGATGGGCAAGGGGTATAGTGAGAGGGATAGAGGGAGAAAAAGGAGAGAGAGAGAAAGAATGTGTGTATATAAATAAATAACGGATGGGGTACGAGGGGGAGGTGGGGCATTAGCTGAAGTCTGAGAAATCCCCATCCCTCCTTTGCTGCGGACTGACAACAGAGTAGATGAATTCTATTATTGAAATTCTATTATTGAGTGATCCCTTTAATAGGGTGGGCAAAAAACTCTGAGATGTAGCAAAGTTCAGCTGCATCAACCTGGAAAGATCATGAAACCAGGAATCCAAGATTAAACATGGCATAGACTTGCATAGACTAAACAAACCAGGCAGGTGTGAGCCCGTATTTGAAGTAATAGAAGATCCTAGATGTCCCTGAAGACAAAAAATGCAGAGTTGATCCTTTGAATTGCATAATTTCAGTAGAGATAGGGTTCATAAACTCTAATTGTTTTTTTCTATAAGTAACATCTGTGCTTTTTAATCAGTGATGTTGAAAATTTCACAACAGGCAAATTTTATTTGGTATTTTTATTATTTGAGTGAATTTTATGCCAGAAAGAAAAGCTTAGGAGAACTAAATTGCTGCCAAAAAAATGAATTTGTAGTTATGGAGGCAGTTGGAATCATATGGAAGATGACATTACTACATGTTAACCCAAATTTTAACAGCATTGTACCATTATTTTAGAATTATGAACCATTTTCCAACCCATTGGGCTTGTGGTAGTGATTTTGTACAACTGAGCAGTTTGATAGATCACGTCCAAGCATTGAAAGATTCAACTACACTGCTATAGCTGTGAAGTCATGCTAAAGCCACATACAGTAAATGTTGTCCTCACAAGCACTGAATGATTCAAATACTGTATTGAAGTTTACAAAAATCCAGTAGTATTTTAGTCCTTTTCACCCAAGCTAACTTCCCACTGACTAAGAGGTTGTGAGTTGGTTCAATGCTATTTAAATAATTCTTATCTAAATGTTTTAATTAACTATTGCTTCTACCTTGTCTTTTGCCTCAGGCACTTATGTCCTCAGGAACCCCGCACCTCTATCTTACAGATCCCCTAACTGGCAGCCTAGGATGTCATTTCCTTCCAGCAATTTTCCCTCCCACCCACCCCACCCCCCCCGCCGCAATTTGATCATTTCTTCTCAGTGCCAATATTGTCAATTACTGGAACTCTACTGCCAACCGACTCAAGCACAAACAAGAGAAAATCTGCAGATGCTGGAATTCCAGAGCAACGCACACAAAATGCTGGAGGAACTCAGCAGGCCAGGCAGAATCCATGGAAAATGTGGACTGTACTCTTTTCCATAGATGCTGCCTGGCCTGCTGAGTTCCTCCAGCATTTTGTGTGTCAGGCAAACCCTTGGTTTTTGTTTGGGAGTCAAAGCTTTTGAGAGCAAAAATGAAATAGATCTGAACCCAAGGTTAGATCAGCCACATTCATATTGAATGGCAGAGCAAGCTCGAGAACCTCTGTGCCCACTCCTGCTACTATCTCTCACCTTAACACCACAAAACAATAAGACACAGGAGCAGAATTAGGGCATTTGGCTCATCGAGTCTGCTCCGCCATTCCATCATGGCTGATTTACTGTCCCTCTCAACCCCATTCTCCTGCTTTCTCCCCTTAATCTTTGACGCTTCAATTAATCAAGAACCCATCAACCTCTGCCTTAAAAATACTTTATGAGTTAGCCTACACAGCGGTCTGAGGCAATGAATTCCAGATTCATCACCCTCTAGCTGATGAAAATTTTCCTCATCTCTGTTCTAAATGGACGTCCCTCAATTCTGAAGCTGCGCTCTCTGGTCCTAGACTCCACCACTATAGAAAACATCCTCTTCACATCTATTCTTTCCGGGCCTTTCAATATTCACTAGGTTTCAATGAGATTCCCACCCCCTCTATTCTTCTAAATTCCAGCGGGTACAGGCCCAGAGCCACTAAACGCTCCTCATATGTTAACTCTTTCATTCCTGGGATCATTCTCGTGAACCTCCTCTAGACCCTCTCCAATGCTAACACATCGTTTCTTAGATAAGGGGCCCACAATACTCCACATATAGTCTGACTAATGCCTTATAAATCTTCAGTATTACATCTTTGATTTTGTTTTCTAGTCCTTTAGAAATGAATGCTAACATTGCATTTGTCTTCCTTCCCACTGAATCAACTTACAAGTTAACCTTTAGAGAATCCTATATGAAGACTCTGAAGTCCCCTTCCACTTCTTAATTTTGAATTTTCTTTCCATTTAGAAAATAGTCTATGCCTTTATTCCTCTGCCAAAGTGCATGACCATACACTGCCCTACACTATATTCCATCTGCCACTTTGTTGTCCATTCTCTCAATTTGTTTAATTCTTCTGCAGACACCTTGCTCCATCAACACTATTTGCCCCTCCACCTATCTTTGTATCATCCACAAACTTGGCCACGAAGCTATCAATTCCTTCATCCAAATTCTTGATATATAATGTGAAAAGAAGCAGTCTTAACACCGACCCTGCGACACACCACTAGACACTGGCAGCCACCCAGAAAAATGTATTCTCACTCTTTGCCAGTCAGCCAATCTTCTATTCCTTGCTCGTATCTTTCATGTAACACCATGGGCTCTTTTCTTGTTAAGCAGCCTCATGTGTGGCATCTTGTCAAAAAACTTCTGAAAATTCCAAATAATCAACATCCACCGACTCTCCTTAGAAGGAATCTGTAAGCAGCCTGTTAATGTTCGGCTCGCTGTGGTAGACCCCTCTGCCTTGTGTGGTGTCCCTCTCTCTCGATGAACGTCTGTGATATTGGAGTATGGTATCATGGTTCTGTGTTTTTGGATTAGACTATTGTGTTTATGGAGGACCTGCTTTACAGCTTTCTGCTCAACTCCTCCCTCTTCCAATCACAAACAAGCAAAAATCTGCAGATGCTGGAAATCTGAACAACACACACAAAATGCTGGAGGAACTCAGCAGGCCAGGCAGCATCTAGGAAAAGAGTACAGTCGATATTTCGGGCTGAAACCCTCCCTTTTCCTACCGATGTCATTGATACTAATATGTACCACAACTTCTGGCTGTTCACCCTCCCCTTTTAGAATGCCATGGATCTAATCTGAGACATCCCTGACCCCAACACCTGGGAGGCAACATACCATCAGGGTGCCTCTTTCACATCCACAGAATTTGCTTTTTGCTCCTCTGCTTATGGAATCCCCTATCGTTACTGCATCCCTCTTCTCCCTGCTTCCTTTCTGAGCGACAGAGTCAGACTCAGTGCCAGAGGCTTGGTCACTGTAGCTTCCCCCGGTAAATAGTTTCCTCCCCCCCAACAGTATCCAAAGCAGTACATTTACTATTGACGAAACAACCACAGTTTCATATTGCCCTGTCAGCCTATTCCCCTTCTCTCTCCTGCCAGTCACCCAGTTAACTACCTCCTGAAATTTAGAGGTGACTACCTCCTATCTATCACCTCCTCATTTTCCTGTATGAGCTGAACATGGTCTCCAAGGAGCTGCAGTTCGATGCACTTCATGCAGATATAGTTATCAAGAAGACTGCAGGTATCACAGAGTTCCCACATCTCATACAAAGAACATACCACTACTTCTGGATCCATTTTCAGCACACTAGCTATTTCTAACGCACAAAAATAAAACTTAATAGAAAATTATTTAGAGCCTGTGCCTATGCTTGCCCAAGCCTGTTCTCACCTAAGCCTGTTGAGCCAAAGCCAGACCACTCTAACAGTGTAGTTTGCCCTCCAATGGGACCACAACCTTAAGTGCCTCAATGATTTGGAGAGCTATGTCGGCTGGAGTCAGGGCTTTATGGTTTTGCTATTGGTAGGGTCATCCATGCCAAACAGGTGGAAGGGTAGAGGCCAGACTAAGAGTGGTCCAGGTTTTGAAGTTCATCTCAGGGCTAACAACCCTGACTGGTAAGACAAAATTGTTACAGAACCAGCAATGATGAATCCTTCTACATCTGAGTGTGATGGTGTTCCCGAGCCTCTTGCTGGGACTTGCATGACTGATGGTAGTGAAAACCGAGAGGAAGCTACTGACATAGTAAAGAAAGTCCTGTACACCACCAGAGATGGAGGACCTTTATTGCTGCCCTAAACACTAGTGGCATAACAGGCAGTAAATAAGTGAGTGCTGTTTGCAGCTCAATGAAAAATGTATGATGCATTTGTTATGCTCTCCTGAATTCTAGGCAAGCATGGCTTTCAGTTTCCAAGGGATTGTGCTGACATGAAGCTAGGAAATGAGCAACTATGTATTCGAATAACATATTGAAAAGGCCAAAGAAAAGAAAAAGACTAGTTTTGGCATAATGGACATTTAATTTTATAGTTAGAACAAAATAGCATGGCAGTAAATCTATAAATTTGATGTAAGAACTAAAAGCATTAATATTTTTAATATATTGGGAGTATGCAAATATAACAAAGTATGACACAACAGAAAAATAAATCACAGGGCAGTTACACTTTGCAGGTCCTTGATAGAAAGGATATGTAAGGCTTTGGTTTAATGTGCAATGCAGATGACTGAGGATTCAGAAACAGAGCACTCCAGATGACCACACAGCACTGCAAGCCTCCATGGACTCAAGGTTCTGGGCTCTGGGGTGTCACTGCAAACTGCAGCACTGTAGCTTATAAACTAGAGTTCCCCATCTGAGTCATGGCTGACAAATTTGTGATTGGACTTTAAGAAGCATACGTATTCATGGGTGGAATAACACCAGCCAAATGGAAAAACACAGATTTAAACGATCTTGACAAAGGTGTCAAAAGAGTTCGAAGGAAAATTGCACCTTGCTACTCATACAGTATCTAAACGCACAGCAACATTCTCTCTGACTGGCAGCTTGTAAATGAACACTCAGTGCACAGGTTGATTGGAAAGCTGGTTTTAAAAGGTACTACATTTAATCATTAATTCCAAAGCCTGCACAGATGGATTAAGCACTGAACCAAGACGAAAGAAGAACAAAGAATAACCGTCAGAAACTCAGTAACTATTTAGCAATTATTGACTGGTACCAAATTGTACGTAAGTAACCCTTCACATGCTTTTCAGAAGTTTTAATTGAGAGGTCCTGTATGGTTTCATCCATATCAAATTCTTTTCTGCAATTTCAGTAAGGCAGCTGATGTAAAAAATATCCTTTTTAAGGCGAGGCTACAGATTTTCCATCTGTGGGAGCAATGGAAGGATGAAATGTGAAGAGAACCTTACTGACTAAATTGGCAAGCTTTATTGACCTGAAAGAACTGCCTCTTGATTATCTGCTTTTGCTTACACTTAACTTGAATAAGTTGAATACACTTAACTTATGTTTTTAGATTAGACAAATAGATATTTTTGTCAGACTTAATTTTATGAATTCCTAGATTTGGAGAATGGAGGAACACTTTTTTTTTAGCAAGTACCATCATTCAGTTATATTTACCATGGTTGTGAAAACTGTCAAAAATGAAAGAGGTTCCAAACTGTATTAAGACCAATGTTACAGTTCTAAATAAAGATTCAGCAAATTGGACTGGAAGCAGCTTCTTGAGGTCACTGAGTCACAGAGCAATGGGATGAATATGAGGAGAATCATGAAGTTCAGGGTAAAGAGGTTCCCTCAAAGGAAAAGAGTGGGACTACTTTCATACCAATGTGCATAGAGAGTAAAGTGGTGTCCGGGCAAAGGGTCCGGAGACAAGAAGCTTAACTGAGCAAATAAGGTTTTTGTTTTGAACAACAGCTAATCTCCACCCACAAACTTAAGTGTCAATTTATTTCACAATGTGAAATTCATTATGCTTTGCCTAGAATTACTCAACGGTGAATCAAGGACTGAGAACTCCTGCCCAAACCTAAACCCTCAAAATTTACCCGCGATTCCAGGAATTGTGGGATCCAAAAGTTTAAGATTCTTACCCTGTTCCAGGACTTGAGACTTGCATAGAATTTGTCGATTTTCCTTGTGTAGGTGAGTACTAGAACCTGAGCAAGGAGAGGTGAATTGATGGAAAGGTGGAGAGAATAAAATGGATTAAGGTAGGGTTCGTGTAAAAATGGGTGCTTGACTGGCTCACATTCACCAGGCCAAATGGCCTGTTTCTGTGCTGTATCTCTGAGTCCTAAGGATATTGGCTTTTTCTCCTATCATTACAATGTCCTCTCTTAAAGTAGCAACATCACCTTGTGTGGCTTGTAATGTCTGTTTGTCCCTCTGCTACCTTCGGGATCTGTAAGGCGAAAACCACCAGCTTCAATGGATCAGTCAAGGACTGAAATACTGAAATTGGTTCAGAACACAATGACACAGAGGAACTTAACACTGTTGTTCTGGAAACGTTGCAAAATGCAGATTAGCCTTATGCTGCTGCTGCCTGTATGGAAAACAAGAAAAAATCTGCAGATGCTGGAAATCTGAACAACACACACAAAATGCTGAAGGAACTCAGCAAGCCAGCATCTATGGTAAAGAGTTTTGGGCCAAGACCCTTCAGTTGGAGTCCTCTTTTAGATAGATGCTGCCTGGCCTGCTGAGTTCCTCCAGCATTTCATGTGTGTGTTGTGCTGCCTGTATGGAGTTTGTATGTTCTCCCTGTGACCCCGTTGGTTTCTTCTGGTTACTCCGGTTTCCTCCCACAGTCCAAAGATGTACCATATGGTAGATTAATTGGTCATTGTAAATTGTCTCATGATTAGGCTGGGATTAAATTGGGGGATTGCTGGGTAGCGTGGCTTGAAGGTCTGAGAGGGCCTGTTCTCAATAATTAAATAATAATGGTGTCAACCTGACACATATTGCTGCTTTTTATGCTATTAAAAGTAGTAAAGTAACCATTTCTCACTGCTCCCCATCTGTAATTTCTTCGGCTCTTCAACTTTTCGACCACATTTTGACTCAGACTTGCTATCACAGCCATATATCCTTTCTTGGAACGAGCCTCCACCGCCAACTTACTCCAGTTGGCTTTAGGATTCGTTTCCGAGCCTCTCAATTTGGACCTTCTCAGGATCCCAGGTACTCACATTTTATTGACTCTGCCTCTCGCTGCTTCTCCCATCAAGCTCTGAAGGCGACCCTCTCCGCCATGAGGAGGTATCTGGTGTCCCTATCCCCAACCCTTCCACACCTTCGGGACACTTTCTTCGCCGTCTGTAATGGTCCTACCCGTTACTTCATCCTCCGTCGGATCCATGCCTGCAATCGCTGTTTTTTTGATTTTGTCATGTTAGGCAAAGATCGCAAGATCTTACATCTGCAGACCCCAGAGCCTGCTGGCCCTGATGCTAGCAGGCATGAACTTCAGATTGCAGACATCTCACCCTAAAAAAACTTAATTCAGGGAGGTAGCACCATCAATTTGTGGGAGACTCCCAGAACTTCCGGGAGAGGTGGGATGTCTGCAATAGAGTAGCTCCTGAGCAGCTAGCCAACTAGTTTAAATAACATTAGCTATGCTAATGAACGAATGACACCTGTTAAACTTACCTCAATATGTCTTTTACAGTCTTAACCCACCATGGGCAATAGAAAAGTCACTGTTGCAAACAGCGCAGTGAGCGACCGTGTCACTATTTTGACCTCTATTAGGCAGGAGTACACTTTAGGGTAGTCTGGGGTGACGTACGTTTTATATTTTCTTTTTTTGGAACACTGCCATGGTGCGCGCGTGCACTCTCTCTCTCTCTCGTCACTCTCGCGCTCTTGCTTGCTCTCGTTCTCTCTCTCGTGGTTGCTCTCACACTTTCTCTTTTTTTCTCTCGCTCACTTGTTCTCAAAAAAATTGATTTCCGTGATATTGTATATAATTTGCGGGCATCAGGGAGCCATATTACTACACGGGAGACTCCCAGAACTTCCGGGAGAGGTGGGATGTCTGAGATTGTGGCCCCTGCCATTGATCTCGCCAGCCCCAGCACCCCAGGGCATATTCAAAACCCAGACTCCAGCAACGACCATGGACACCTTCAAAGCGATTGCGCAACTCACCAACTGCGACTCCGGCCTTGAACTCCAGGCCGGGTCTTTATGTGCTGCTATTGTGACTCCCGTCTCCCCTTCCCCCACCACCACTCTGCAACCCCATCTCCCTCAGATCCCACCGTCAGCTCCTGTGCCCTCAGAGGCTCCATCTTCCTCTCACCCCAACCCTCCCCACTGACACCCCCAGCCTCCCCCCTCCCCCATCTTCCCAGCTCTCATCCGTGCTGGGTCTTTACCATCCCCTCTGACCTTCAACTCTCTGAGGCAGAAGGCTCTGTCCTCAGTAAGGGCCTCACCTTTGTCCCCCTTCGCCCACACCTCAGCGAGTTCCGCGTTCACCATGACACGGAACTCTTCTTCCACCATCTCCATCTCTGAGCCTACTTCTTCGGCAAGGACTCTTCCACCCCCACCAATGACCCCTTCTCTCGTCTTCAACCCTCCTCCTCTTCATGGACACCCCACTCTGGTCTTCTGCCTGCTCTGGATCTCTTTATTGCTAACTGCCGACGGGACATCAACCATCTCGACTTCACCGCGCCTTGTTCCCATTCCAACCTTACTCCTTCGGAACGCTCTGCTCTCCACTCCTCCGCACTAATCCTAACCTTACTATAAAACCCGCCGATAAGGGGGGTGCTGCTGTAGACTGGCATCCTGACCTCTACCTTGCCGAGGTACAGCGACAACTCGCGGATACCTCCTCTTATTTACCCCTCAATCGTGACCCCACTAAGGGGCACCAGGCTATTGTCTCCCACACCATCACCGACTTTATCCGCTCAAGGGATCTCCCATCTACTGCTACCAACCTTATAGTTCCCACACCCCGCACTTCCCATTTCTACCCCCTACCCAAGATCCACAAACCTGCCTGTCCTGGCAGACCTATTGTCTCAGCTTGCTCCTGCTCCACCAAACTCATTTCTGCATACCTCGACACGGTTTTATCCCCCCCTTGTTCAAGCCTTTCCTACCTATGATCATGACACTTCTCACGCTCTTAAACTTTTGGATAATTTTAAGTTCCCTGGCCCCCACCACTTTATTTTCACCACGGATGTCCAGTCCCTATATACTTCCATTCCCCCATCAGGAAGGTCTCAAAGCTCTCCGCTTCTTTTTGGATTCCAGACCTAATCAGTTCCCCTCTACCACCGCTCTGCTCTGTCTAGTGGAATTAGTCCTTACTCTTAATAATTTCTCCTTTGGCTCCTCCCACTTCCTCCAAACTAAAGGTGTAGCTATTGGCACCCGTATGGGCCCTAGCTATGCCTGCCTTTTTGTTGGCTTTGTGGAACAATCTATATTCCAAACCTATTCTGGTGTATGTCCCCTACTTTTCCTTTGCTACATTGACGACTGCATTGGTGCTGCTTCCTGTACACATGCTGAGCTCGTTGACTTCATTAACTTTGCCTCCAACTTTCACCCTGCCCTCAAGTTTACCTGGTCCATTTCCGACACCTCCCTCCCCTTTCTAGATCTTTCTGTCTCTATCTCTGCAGACAGCTTATCTACTGATGTCTACTATAAGCCTACTGACTCTCACAGCTATCTGGACTATTCCTTTTCTCACCCTGTCTCTTGCAAAAATGCCATCCCCTTCTCGCAATTCCTCCGTCTTCGCCGCATCTGCTCTCAGGATGAGGCTTTCATTCCAGGATGAGGGGGATGTCCTCCTTTTTTTAAAGAAAGGGGCTTCCCTTCCTCCAACATCAACTCTGCTCTCAAACGCATCTCCCCCATTTCACGCACATCTGCTCTCAATCCATCCTCCCGCCACCCCACTAGGAATATGGTTCCCCTTGTCCTCACCTACCACCCCACCAGCCTCCGGGTCCAACATATTATTCTCCGTAACTTCCGCCACCTCCAACGGGATCCCACCACTAAGTACATCTTTCCCTCCGCCCGTGCTTTCCGCAGGGATCGCTCCCTACGCGGTTCCCTTATCCATTCGTCCTCCCCATCCCTCCCCACCGATCTCCCTCCTGGCACTTATCCTTGTAAGTGGAACAAGTGCTACACATGCCCTTACACTTCCTCCCTTACCACCATTCAGGGCCACAGACAGTCCTTCCAGGTGAGGCGACACTTCACCTGTAAGTCGGCTGGGGTGATATACTGCGTCCGGTGCTCCCGATGTGGCCTTCTATATATTGGCGAAACCCAACGCAGACTGGGAGATCGTTTTGCTGAACACCTCAGTCCGCCAGAGAAAGCAAGATCTCCCAGTGGCCACACATTTTAATTCCACATCCCATTCCCATTCTGATATGTCTGTCCATGGCCTTCTCTACTGTAAAGATGAAGCCACACTCAGGTTGGAGGAACAACACCTTATATTCTGTCTGGGTAGCCTCCAACCTGATGGCGTGAACATTGACTTCTCAAATTCCTGCTAATGCCCCACCTCCCCCTCGTACCCCATCCGTTATTTATTTATATACACTCATTCTTTCTCTCTCTCTCTCTCCTTTTTCTCCCTCTATACCTCTCACTATACTCCTTGCCCATCCTCTGGGTTTCCTCCTTTTATTTCTCCCTGGGCCTCCTGTCCCATGATCCTCTCATATTCCTTTTGCCAATCAACTGTCCAGCTCTTGGCTCCATCCCTCCCCCTCCTGTCTTCTCCTATCATTTCGGATCTCCCCCTCCCCCGCCCCCTTCCACTTTCAAATCTCCTACTAGCTCTTCTTTCAGTTAGTCCTGATGAAGGGTCTCGGCCCGAAACATCGACTGTACCTCTTCCTAGAGATGCTGCCTGGGCTGCTGCGTTCACCAGCAACTTTGATGTGTGTTTCTAGTAAAGTAATTACATGTTTTAATCTGTGAAGTCATATAATTCCTGCAGTTTATCACTTTTTTTTATTCTTACAGATACTGAGATCCATGTTCATAATGGAATCTGCTTCTGTAAAAGTATTAATTTGAGTTTGTTTTTGTCACAAATTTTTCTTGTAAATTATGTGAATTTTAATGACAAGAGCCTCCCTTTCACACATGGTAACTTAATCCTCTTGCCAGTGCAGATGCTGGAGTATTGTCTTGCAGAAAATTCAGTGGATCGGAAGAATAATCCCTGGCATTGAAGGCAGTTGTACTGATTCGCAGCCAAGCGCACAAAATGGGCAAACATTTTGCAGGTCAGAATCAAATCAGGGATGTGCTCGCATGGTTCAATTTCACATGAAGTAGCAACTTCTATTTAAATAGTATTTTCACATAATTAAATAACCCTGGTCATTTCATCCAGACGTCAACTAAAATTGGGCACCAGCCACATAAGTAAGGATGACTAAAGATAAGGTGAATGAGGTGGAGAGAAGTTAGGAAGCTGAGATTCAAAAAGCCAGTTCCAAAGATTGGGTCCTCATGCTGTAGGCATGGTTGAATCAAAGTACAAGAAAAGGAGGACTGCAGATATCTCAAGAGTCATTTCTATTCCTGATATAACATCTACATCTTTGTTGCAAAGGAAAGTGGAATACTCACTCTTGATTTCAAAATTTATTTAACTACATCAGTCGTGCATTTAACAATTGAATCAACAGAGGCAGTTAGTTAGAGTCATAAAGTCTCAGAAAAGTACAGCACAGAAACAGACCCTTCATCCCTTCTAGTCTGTGCCGAACAAATTAAACTGCCTACTCCCAACGACCATCGAGGGAGAAGAGGAATGCGGTAGTCATGAGGGATTCCATAGTCAGGGGAATGGACAGGAGATTCTGTGAGCCTGATAGAAATACCCGCATGGTGTGTTGCCTCTCAGGTGCCAAGGTACGGGATGTCTCGGATTGGGTCCTGAATATTCTGAAGGAGGAGGGTGAGCAGCCAGTTGTCTTGGTACATGTTGGTACCAATGACATAGATAGGACAAAGGAGAACGTCCTGAAGAGAGATTTCCAGGAGTTAGGAAGGAAGCTGAGAAGCAGGACCTCCTGTGTAGTAATCTCGGGATTGCTACCTGTGCCACGTGCTAGCGAGGGCAAGAATAGTAGGATCAGGCAGATGAATCCATGGCTGAGAGACTGGTGCAGGGGGCAGGGCTTCAGATTCTTGGATCATTGGGATCTCTTCTGGGGGAAGTATGACCTGTTCAAAAAGGACAGGTTACACCTGAACCCGAAGGGGACCAATATCCTGGCGGGAAAGTTTAACAGAGCTGTTAGGGAGGGTTTAAACTAATTTGGCAGGGGGATGGGAACCGGAATGACAGAGCGGAGGAAGGGGAAAACAGAAATAAATCTAAGATAGTGAGCAGTAAAGATGTCAGGAAAGACAGGCAGGTGATGGGGCAAATTTCTAGCCATTGGGATGAGTTGCAGTGCAATAAAGTTGCAGTGAAATCAAAGCAAAAAGTACAAAATACTGGTCTTAAGGTGTTATACTTAAATGCACGCAGCATAAGGAATAAGGTGGATGATCTTGTCGTACAGCTACAGATTGGCAGGTGTGATATCGCTGCCATCACTGAGACGTGGCTAAAGGATGCATGTCTCTGGGAGCTGAACGTCCAAGGATACACGGTGTATCGGAAGGATAGGAGGGTAGGCAGTGGGGGAGGCGTGGCTTTATTGGTAAGAAATGATATTAAATCATTAGAAAGAGGTGATATAGGATCGGAAGGTGCAGAATCTTTATGGGTTGAGCTAAGAAATCGCAGGGGTAAAAGGACCCTGATGGCAGTTATTTATAGGCCTCCAAACAGCTGCAGGGATGTGAACTACAAATTACAACAGGAAATCGGAAAGGCTTGTCAGAAGGGCAGTGTTATGATAATTGTGGGGGATTTTAACATGCGAGTGGATTGGGAAAATCAGATCGGCACTGGATCTCAAGAGAGAGAATTTGTAGAATGTCTGCGAGATGGCTTTTTAGAACAGCTTGTTGTTGAGCCCACTAGGGGATCGGCTGTACTGGATTGGGTATTGTGTAATGAACCAGAGGTGATTAGAGAGATTGAGGTGAAGGAACCCTAAAGAGGCAGTGATCATAACATGATTGAGTTCACTGTGAAATTTGAAAAAGAGAAGCCAAAATCCGATGTGTCGGTATTTCAGTGGAGTAAAGGAAATTACAGTGGCATGAGAGAGGAACTGGCCAAAGTTGACTGGAAAGGGACACTGGCCGGAAAGACAGCCGAGCAGCAGTGGCTGGAGTTTATGCGAGAAGTGAGGAAGGTGCAAGACAGGAAAATTCCAAAAAAGAAGAAATTTTCGAATGGAAAAAGGATGCAACCATGGTTGACGAGAGAAGTCAAAGCCAAAGTTAAAGCAAAGGAGAGGGCATACAAGGAAGCAAAAATTAGTGGGAAGACAAAGGATTGGGAAGTTTTTAAAAGCTTACAAAAGGAAACTAAGAAGGTCATTAAGAGGGAAAAGATTAACTATGAAAGGAAGCTCGCAGATAATATCAAAGAGGATACTAAATGCTTTTTCAGGTATATAAAGAGTAAAAGACAGGTGAGAGTAGGTATAGGACTGATAGAAAATGATGCTGGAGAAATTGTAATGGGAGATAAGGAGATGGCAGAGGAACTGAAGTAGTATTTTGCATCAGTCTTCACTGAGGAAGACATCAGCAGTATACCGGACACTCAAGGGTGGCAGGGAAGAGAAATGTGCGCAGTCACAATTATGATAGAGAAAGTACTCAGGAAGCTGAATAGTCTAAAGGTAGATAAATCTCTCGGACCAGATGGAATGTACTCACGTGTTCTGAAGGAAGTAGCTGTGGAGATTGCGGAGGCATTAGCAATGATCTTTCAAAAGTCGATAGATTCTGGCATGGTTCTGGAGGACTGGAAGATTGCAAATGCCACTCCGCTATTTAAGAAGGGGGCAAGGAAGCAAAAAGGAAATTATAGACCTGTTAGCTTGACATTGGTGGTTGGGAAGGTATTGAAGTCGATTGTCAAAGATGAGGTTACAGAGTACCTGGAGGCATATGACAAGATAGGCAGAACTCAGCATGGATTCCTTAAAGGAAAATCCTGCCTGACAAACCTATTACAATTTTTTGAGGAAATTACCAGTAGGCTAGACAAGGGAGATGTAGTGGATGTTGTATATTTGGATTTTCAGAAGGCCTTTGACAAGGTGCCACACATGAAGCTACTTAACAAGATAAGAGCCCATGGAATTATGGGAAAGTTACATACGTGGATAGAGTGTTGGCTGATTGGCAGGAAACAGAGAGTGGGAATAAAGGGATCCTGTTCTGGTTGGCTGCCGGTTACCAGTGGTGTTCCACAGGAGTCCGTGTTGGGGCTGCTTCTTTTTATATTGTACATCAACGATTTGGATTATGGAATAGATGGCTTTGTGGCTAAGTTTGCTGATGATACGAAGATAGGTGGAGGGGCTGGTAGTGCTGAGGAAATGGAGAGTCTGCAGAGAGACTTGGATGGATTGGAAGAATGGGCAAAGAAGTGGCAAATGAAATACAATGTTGGAAAGTGTATGGTTATGCACTTTGGCAGGAGAAATAAATGGGCAGACTATTATTTAAATGGGGAAAGAATTCAAAGTTCTGAGATGCAAGGGGACTTGGGCGTCCTCGTACAGGATACCCTTAATGTTAACCTCCAGGTTGAGTCGGTAGTGAAGAAGGCGAATGCAATGTTGGCATTCATTTCTAGAGGAATAGAGTATAGGAGCAGGGACGTGATGTTGAGGCTCTATAAGGCGCTGGTGAGACCTCACTTGGAGTACTGTGGGCAGTTTTGGTCTCTTTATTTAAGAAAGGATGTGTTGACGTTGGAGAGGGTACAGAGAAGATTCACTGGAATGATTCCGGGAATGAGAGGGTTAACATATGAGGAACATTTGTCTGCTCTTGGACTGTATTCCTCGGAGTTTAGAAGAATGAGGGAAGACCTCATCGAAACATTTTGAATGTTGAAAGGCATGGACAGAGTGGATGTGGCAAAGTTGTTTCCCATGATGGGGGAGTCTAGTACGAGAGGGCATGACTTAAGGATTGAAGGGCGCCCATTCAGAACAGAAATGCAAAGACATTTTTTTAGTCAGAGGGTGGTGAATCTATGGAATTTGTTGCCACGGGCAGCAGTGGAGGCCAAGTCATTGGGTGTATTTAAGGCAGGGATTGATAGGTATCTAAGTAGCCAGGGCATCAAAGGTTATGGTGAGAAGGCAGGGGAGTGGGACTAAATGGGAGAGTGGATCAGCTCATGATAAAATGGACTCGATGGGCCAAATGGCTGACTTCTGCTCCTTTGTCTTATGGTCTTACGGACCTGCACCAGGACCACAACCCTCCATACCTCTACCATCCATGTACCTATCCAAACTTCTCTTAAACATTGAAATTGAGCTAGCATGCACCACTTGTGCTGGCAGCTCGTTCCACAATCTCATGATCCTCTGAGTGAAGATGTTTACCCTTATGTTCCCTGTGGTAACTCCTACCTTGAAAAAGGCACATTTGACATCTTCATGCCCAAAGAAACAACTTTATCTCGAACATCAAAACTGTTATGTATATACCGAGGCTTTTAAAACCCCTACAGCATGGCGGGAACACTATATACAAAACACAGCGGAAGTAAAAAAGAACGGAAGTAAAACTCCCCCATTATCCTAATTCGTATTAAGTTACTTTTAATAATGCTCACATTACAACACTTCTCCCCCTTTTAAATCCAAAATTCCCCAAATGTAAAAAACTAAGAAATAAAAACAGTGGTGTTATTAACTTGCGTACCCCTGAAAACTTATACTAGTATCTCAGCAACAGTTTACCAATACAAAACATCTGGGAAACATGACAGATTCAGCATTCAATCCAACAACAACAACAAAAAAACTGTCCTGTCAAAGATTCGTCTGTTAGGAGGTTTGTGAGTGCGCTGCGATCTGCGTACTATCCCCGGTGACCCAGCAGGCACTGCTGGTGAGGGTGCTTTGGGTGGATCTGGTTTTGGGAGCATGAGAGGGGTTTGTGTGTCTGCGTGAGAATGTCCATCCTCTTCAGGGGACCCCGACCCCTCTGCCAGCATTGTGCCCTCTGGCAAAGTCACTGGTGGACATGCTTCCACCATAGTCTGTCTCACTTTTGCCTTCATGTCCAGGCACAGCAGGTCCAATCTTGACTTGGGCCTACTGGAGTCAACTGCCAAACCATTTGAGATGACTGCCCGCATCTCTGCTGGAGTGTGGGCAGTCGTAGTCTGTGGCATGAGGTGATATTGTTACATACCTCATGGGTATCTTGTGACCATGATGTAATTGAGTATCTTGTGAGCATGATGTAACGGTCTTGTGATGGTGGGGTGATGTGATTTTCCCACCAGTGTGAGGTCATATGATGACATGTTCTCAACAGGTATATAACAGGAAACCCCTGTTGTTACACAGTTTAGTTCGTTGTTTAATTTGTCAGTTACTCCATTATGCTGCATATTCGTCTCATGACGCAGTTTCGTTTTAAAGTGGAGTTTTACTTTCTATTGTAAGTCTAGTATTGGAGAGTGAAGACCTTACTAAAGTACGGGAACCTGAAGGATTGAGTAAATTTGGTGTCGTTCAGCAGTTTCATAAAGAATCGACCTTAGTAAATCTTCGTTCAGAAATAGTGACCTGCATCTGAGATAACCCCTGTATGATCAGTGTTCATTTGCCAGGGAAAGGTCAGTTCTTTTAAGTTGTTTTATTTCCTTCATCGTGAATCCTTTGGACAGAATCAGCAGTAACGTCGTGTCTTCGAAGAAATCTGTTTCCAGAGAAGTCTCTCCTTATTGACTGTGACTTTCGAATTTACCAGTTTAAGACTGTGTTCGGATTTACCACCTTAAGAACCGTTCCAGAGTTGCGTTATAGCAGTTAACTTCCGGTTAAGTTAGTCGTTAGAATACTTCTCGCCATTGTTGAGCAGAGTTTAATAAATGTTTATGTTTGGTTATAAAACTTGACTCAATTATATATTCATTGTTGCTGGTCACGTGACAGTATTTAAACAGGAAACGTGAAAGCCGAATGCTGAGAGAGACCCCCGCCATCTGCTTCAGGCCTTCCTTCACTGATTGAACAGCCCACTCAGCCAAACCATTGGAGGCTGGGTGGAAAGGGGCTGTCCGAATGTGATGAATGCCAATCTGCTGCATGAACTCACTGAACCGCTCACTGGTGAACGTTGGGCCATTATCAGTGACCAGAGTGTCAGGCAACCCGTGGACTGCAAATACTTGCCTGAGTTTGTCTGTGGTTGAGGGGACTGTGATGTTGCTCATGATGTGAGCTTCGATCTATTTAGAATGCGCATCTACCATTACAAGAAACATCTGCCCATGAAAGGGCCAGCAAAGTCCAAATGTAGCCTAGACCAGGGGTGGTCTAGCCACTTCCATGGGTGCAAAGGAGCTGGTGGTGGCATATTCTGATTAGTCTGACATTGCGTGCATGATTTTACCTTGTTCTTCAGATCCTGATCCATTCTTGGCCACCAAAAGATGAAAGTGTTTGACCACAAAAACAATGGCCTCCTTTGTCTAGCTGTGAATATCCCTTCTCAGCAGCTGTCAGGGTACGTGAAGCAAAACCAATAGGCTTCTCTGACATGTGAGAGAACTGCCGTAACTCCATAGGGCGAGGCATCGCATGCAAGGGTGATCTCCTTGTCTGGGTCATAATGAACAAGCAGCTTCGCTGAGTGGAGGAGTTCTTTCACTTCCTTGAAAGCGTTCTCCTGCTCTTCATCCCACTGCCACTTAGTGTCATTGTGAAGCAGCTTATCCAGTGGGGTCAAAACCCTTGAGAGGTCAGGAAGAAACTTGCCATAATAATTCACCATGCCCAAAAATGATCTGAGTTTCGTGACGGTCTTGGGGCTTGGGGCCTCCTTAATAACTCTCACTTTGTCCTCCACGGGGCAAAGCCCCTCAGCTGTGATCGTGTGTCCCAGGTAAGTCACATTCTATGCCAGGAACACACATTTTCCACGTTTCAATGGCAGCCCTGCGTCTGAGAGCCTCTTCAGCACCCGTTCTAAATTAGCCAGATGCACCACCTCCGTAGCCCCTGTGATCAAAATGTCATCAAGGTACACTGCTACGTGCAGAATCCCCTGCAGCAAAGTGTCCATTGTCCTTTGGAAAATGGCAGGGCTGGACACCACTCCAAACACCAGGCAATTGTACTTGAATAATCCCTTGTGCATATTAATTGTGACATACTCCTTTGAATCCTCGTCGAGCAGCAGCTGTTGGTAGGCATGGCTCATGTCCAGCTTTGTGAACAGCTTACACCCCTGACAGGGTCGCAAACAGGTCATCCACCCGTGGCAATGGGTACTCCTCCAGCCTAGAGACCTGATTCACCGTAAGCTTATAATCCTCACCGTTTTGTCTGCCTTCAAAACTGGAACAATGGGAGCTGCCCACCTTGAAAACTGGACGGGCTCAATAATGCCCAGCCTCTGTAAACGTTCCAGCTCCTCCTCAACTTTGCCTTTCATGGCATAGGGCACCGACCTGGGCTTAAAAAAATATGGCGTAGCCTCAGGGTCGACATGGAGTTTCACTGTCAGTGTTCCTAGCTCGTCCCTGAAAACGTCACTGTACCGCTGCAGAATGTCCTCCGTCGTGTGTGCATACTTAATTTCATGTCAGTTCAGCCGGATTTTGCAAAGCCAATCGCAACCCAAAAGACTGAGCCCCCTGCCCTTAGCTATCACTAGCCTGGCTTCAGCCTTCTGACTCCCGGCTGTAATGTCCACATATAACTCCCCTAAATGAGGTATGGGCTGTCCCGTATAGGTCCTGAGTTTGAGCTTTGACGGTCTAATGAGAGGCAGGTTGGACCCCCATGTCCTCCTGTAGGTCTCCTCACTAATGACTGATGCCATAGCCCCTGAATCAATCTCAAACTTAATGTCCTTTCCCCAACAGTGACTGCGGCATAATATGGTTCAGGTGGTTCCTCATCTGTTTTCACTCCAAACATGCTGTAGGCACACACTGCCTCTTCATTTGCTTCTTCTATATGGTGTGTGACTGCCTGAGCCTGTTGAGCTTTCCCCTGCCCAGGCTTAATCTTACCCTTTGAACTTGTGCACTTTTTAGCTAAATGTCCCTTTTTGCTACAAGCATGGCAGACAGTGTCTTTGAATTTGCAATTATTTGCATAATGTGTCCCTCCACACTGGAATCATTCCACCCGCTTTGCCTGTTTACCAGTCTCCCTCCTGACTTGGTACACTGCCGCCAACTGCAACCCCCCCATGTCCTTTCTGGATATCCTTGACATTATTAACAGCCATCTCCATGCCTAAGGCTTTCTTGAAAGTCAGCGGTGGGGTTTCCCCTAACAGGCGGCGTTGTATGCTGTCATTATTAATGCCGCATACCAATCAATCACGGAGCATTTCTTCCAACACCGCTTGGAAATCACAATGTTCTGACAGCCACCGAAGTTCGCCAACAAAATTGGCCACAGACTGACCTGGCTTCCTGAAACAGCTGTGAAACTTACACCATTGGACTATCACAGAAGGTTCCGGATTGTAGTGGTTCCCCATGAGCTTGACCAGTTCGTCATATGGAATGTCCCCCAGTTTCCGCGGTGTGGCTAAATTCCTTATTAAGTCTTTGCCCCCCGCACATGAAGGAGAATAGAGCACTTCTTAGCCTCCTCAGTAATTCCATTAGCACAGAAAAAGTGTCCCAACCTTTCCTCATACTCTGGCCAGTCCTCCATTACGTCCACAAATTCAACAATAGTCCCAAACGTAGCCATCTGAACGTGAGGCCCCTTATCAGCGCTGCTGCTCCCATTCAAAACGTGCCGACATGTCCACAAAACCAGTTTACCTCATCGCCAAAAATATGTGGCAACTTCTACCCTGAAAAAGGCACGCTCGACAACTTCATGCCCAAAGAAACAACTTTTATCTCGAACCTCAAAACCGTTATGTATATTCCGAGGCTTTTACAACCTGTACGGCATGGCGGGAACACTGTATACAAAGCACACCGGATGTAAAAAAGAATGGAAGTAAAACCCCCCATTATCCTAATTAGTATTAACTTACTTTTAATAGTGCTCACATTACAACATTCCCCTTAAACCTTTCACCCTTAACCCATGACCTCCAGTTGTAGTCCCACCCAACCTCAGTGGAAAACACCTGCTTGCATTTACCCTATGTACACCGCTTTTATTAAATACCCAGCTTTGTGTGAAGTACATGTGTTTCTAAAACTGCATATTTTCTAAGTCATTCATAATCACTTTTAAAGCTCCTTTGGGTGTCTAACACATTGTTCAATGATACCTCTTCCTGGAGTTGAAATAGTCTAGGAACCTTGGTAATTATCCACTAAAGTTCCACCATGAATTAAGTGAGTTGGGGGCAAATCATTCCCATAATCTGGATGTTAAGCAGCCTCCTATACATTTCATCAAGGGGCCTGTGTTGACCTGATGTGGAAAGTTAAATGAGCAGTTTACCGAGGCTCTCCTCCAACCACATTAGGAAAATAAGAGAGTAAAGTATAGGCAAAAATCAAGATGATGCCAGCATATTCCTTGGGTAATATCTTCCAGATGACTAATCTCTTAAATTATTTCACTTTCTCTGCATTTTCTGCTTGTTCTTTTTGTTTTGATTGTGTCTTGGAAACTGTTGGAGCCTGTGACATGCTGTTTGGAATTCGATCTAATGATCTAGCATTCTGCTGTCTCCGGAGAGGATCAAGCACTTGCTTCATGGAGAATACCAGAGAGCATGATCGACTCCAATTCTAAGCACCAAGGAAGACTGAAGCATCAAAGTGAATGTGGAGGAGATCAGCATTCGCTCTCCACAGAGGCATGGGGTTTATGGCGGTTGCTCTTCACAGAAGGACTGAGTTCATACAGCCGCTCTCCTCAATGCTGACGGGAAGACATTTTTGAAATTCTGAGCTTTATCTGATTATTGGACTGTAGTTTATATTGTCCTGCTCCAGTTTTCTGTGTTTTCTTTCTTGTTGCTGATTGGCGGGTGGGCGATATGATACTTTTTGTGCGAGGGAGGGGTTGGGGATTTCAGGTCCGATGTTCTTGTTAGTGTTTTTCTGTGAGGAAGATCTGTTAGTTTTTGTGTGAGGGAGGGGTTGGGTGTTTGGTGCTATTGGCACTGTTCTTTTCTGCAAGAGAAGGTTTGGGGGGATTTGATGTTATCGTCACTTTTTTTTGCAAGGGTGGGAGTTGGGATTTGGGGTTTTTAATGTTCTAGCTGCCTTTTTCCATGTGGGCGATGTTAGTTTTTGTGTGAGGGAGAGGTTGGTGGTGTTTTGAGGTTTGCAGGTTTTGTTCCTTTTTCATTTTCATGCAGGGAGTGAGGGGGAAATCAATGTATTTTCTTTCAACAACTCCCATGGTTTTTCTGTATTCATGGCTATCTGGAAAAGATAAATATCATAGATGTATTGTACATGCATACTTTGACAATAAAAGGAAAATCATGGGTTGTTTGGCCTTGCAGATCTGGCTTTACATTTTATTCTTCTTTACAAATACAAGGCAAAATTTCTTTCAAGTAATCATTCAGGATGGGCAGTGGCAAAATCAGGTTACACAGCCTGATCTTTTTGTCAATCTATTGTGATGATACAAGCGGCCAATGACCTATCACCACACTCCTGAGCAAGGTCAAATTTGCTTCAACTCACTGAGAAGCACAGAGGGCAATAACTTGCCTTGTGGCCTTGAATGCAAGATGTGCAATGCAGACTCTAGTGTGACCAGGACTTCTGGCTTGCCCAACTAATGACCAGGCAGATTCCTCCAATCACTGAGCTTGAACTGAATTTATCCAATCTTATGCTGAACCATAATCTCTAGAATTTGGAACTACTCATAAACTGAGCAGCTAAGAAGTGACCCTTGTCACAGCTGGCTAAGTAATTTCTTCAGTTTTAACTTTCCTTACACAGAAATGCAGTGAACCCAGTTGCAGAGAAAAGTCACACAAAATTAGAAGGAAGAATCCAGAAAACATTAACTAGTTTCAGAAACTTGAGATTCCTACAAACAAAAACAAAAACAAAAACAAAACTTTACTTACAAAAGATGATTTCAAGACTGAGCAAAAAAATAAGGGACAAGGAACTTACATAGAGCTACAAACAAGGCACAGGTGATAACACTGAACTAATAATTAGCCTAATAGGCAGGTGAGCATGAAGAGGTTGGCCTGGGTGAGCTGGCTGGCTGGAGAAGGGCTAATTAGGGATAATTTAGCTGGAGTGGTTGTGACTAGAAAATGGCGGAGAGAGAGAACATCAAGGAAAGAGCCAAACTGTTGAAGGAAGTTTTTGGCGAGAGTGGAAGTGAACTAGAGATGGAGCTTGGCGGGAAAGAGGAACAGAATGGAAAGAGGAAGAAAAGAAAGCAGAGCTATGAGATATCAAACTCTGAGGAGTCAGCCGATGATCAAAGCAGGGCAGCAAAACAATGGAAAGAAGAGGAGATTAAAGCAATTATAAAACTAAGTGAAGACGGGGTGTCAATTGGTGATTGGAACCCGATTCGTTTGATGAAGATGCTCAACAAAATTATAGGCAAGATTAAAGGAGCAAAGATTTTACGAAATGGATCGCTATTAGTGATTTGTCGGGATAGTGCTCAGCAAGGTAAAGTGATAAGATTATGTAAAATAAACAGGAAAGAAGTACAATGCTCAATACCCAACAGTAGAAAGTAGACTAGAGGGATAACAACAAAAGTTACTATGGATGAGATTAAACAGAACATAAAAGGAGCAAAAATTATTTGGGCCAAACGTTTGAAAGTTACAAGAAATGGGAAAAAGTGTGATAGTTTATCGGTAATGATAATAATAAACCGGGGAATTATCGACCAGTTAGCTTAACATCGGTGGTGGGGAAAATGCTAGAGTCAGTTATCAAAGATGTGATAACAGCACATTTGGAAAGTGGTGAAATCATCGGACAAAGTCAGCATGGATTTGTGAAAGGAAAATCATGTCTGACGGATCTCATAGAATTTTTTGAGGATGTAACTAGTAGAGTGGATAGGGGAGAACCAGTGGATGTGGTATACTTGGATTTTCAAAAGGCTTTTGACAAGGACCCACACAGGAGATTAGCGTGCAAACTTAAAGCACATGGTATTGGGGGTATAGTATTGATGTGGATAGAGAATTGGTTGGCAGACAGGAAGCAAAGAGTGGGAATAAACGGGACCTTTTCAGAATGGCAGGCAGTGACTAGTGGGGTACCACGTGACTCAGTGCTGGGACCCCAGTTGTTTACAATATATATTAATGACTTAGACGAGGGAATTAAATGCAGCATCTCCAAGTTTGCGGATGACACGAAGCTGGGCGACAGTGTTAGCTGTGAGGAAGATGCTAAGAGGATGCAGAGTGACTTGGATGGGTTAGGTGAGTGGGCAAGTTCATGGCAATTTAATGTGGATAAATGTGAGGTTATCCACTTTGGTGGCAAAAACAGGAAAACAGATTATTATCTGAATGGTGGCCGATTAGGAAAAAGGGAGGTGCAACGACACCTGGGTGTCATTATACACCAGTCATTGAAAGTGGGCATGCAGGTACAGCAGGCGGTGAAAAAGGCGAATGGTATGCTGGCATTCATAGCAAGAGGATTCGAGTACAGGAGCAGGGAGGTACTACTGCAGTTGTACAAGGCCTTGGTGAGACCACACCTGGAGTATTGTGTGCAGTTTTGGTCCCCTAATCTGAGGAAAGACATTCTTGCCATAGAGGGAGTACAAAGAAGGTTCACCAGATTGATTCCTGGGATGGCAGGACTCTCATATGATGAAAGACTGGATCGGCTAGGCTTATACTCGTTAGAATTTAGAAGATTGAGGGGGGATCTTATTGAAACGTATAAAATCCTAAAGGGATTGGACAGGCTAGATGCAGGAAGATTGTTCCCGATGTTGGGGAAGTCCAGAATGAGGGGTCACAGTTTGAGGATAAAAGGGAAGCCTTTTAGGACTGAGATTAGGAAAAAGTTCTTCACACAGAGAGTGGAAAATCTCTGGAATTCTCTGCCACAGGAAACAGTTGAGGCCAGTTCATTGTCTATATTTAAGAGGGAGTTAGATATGGCCCTTGTGGCTAAAGGGATCGGGGGTATGGAGAGAAGGCTGGTGCAGGGTTCTGAGTTGGATGATCAACCATGATCATACTGAATGGCGGTGCAGGCTTGAAGGGCCGAATGGCCTACTCCTGCACCTATTTCTATGTTTCTATGATTAACTTTGATGAAGAGAGATTGCCGACTAACATTTACTGAGGGTATATGTGTTGTGCGGTTAGAATATATATACCACCGCCTTTAAGATGCTATAAATGTCAGAAGTTTGGGCATATTGTGGCGGTCTGCAGAGGAAAACAAAGATGTGGGAGATGCACTGGGAAACATGAATATGGGAAATGTGAAGCGGGAGCTAGGCTGAAATGCTGCAATTGTGGCGACGAACACAGCACAGCTTATCAAGGGTTCATTTATAGCAAGAAGGCGGCTGAGAAACAGTATGTAAAAGTAACTCAAGGAATCAGTTATGCAGAGGCAGTGAAAGAATTTGATGGAAAAAAGGCTGTCAAGCAAACAAATACAGGGAATAATAAACTGGTGAATTGTGAGAGCTGTAATATGAAAAATAAGGATACACTATTCATGAGTGGAAAGGAGTTCGTGCTTTTTATGGTGGATGCAATTAATTGTTCAGCGCAAACAAGCAAAAGAACTGAGAAAATTAAAATTCTCATCAAGTCTGCAGAAAAGTATCTTGGTATTAAAGGGATTAGGTGGGAAGAAGTCAAAGAAACGCTGAATGGAGGATCCAACAGTTCACAGGCAGGGGAGATGGAATCTTAATGGCAGTATATTTATCACAAACGGTCAAGAATTTAAGAAATGTTTCAGAATTTAAGGAAAATCCTCAGATTTTATGGTTGAAGCCCAGGGTAAATGTGCAGAACTCCAACAACAAAGAAGTACCCGACAAGAACAACGGTGGAAAGAGATTGGAAAATGGAAGAAATTATTACAAGGATACAAAAGGAAAAGGAATTTGTTGCAAAGTGAATTATCTACATTCAGATTATAAAATGAAAACATGGAAGCAAATGAAGAAGAACTCCGAGGTCTCAGTAAACAACTGCAGGCTACGATCCAAGAAAAGGAAAACATGAAAAAGCAGATAGACTTGGAAAAACAGCAATTTTAAAAGTATAATGTGTGATAATTACTATTCTTTAACAAGACGATTTTAGTCTTACAAGTGATGTAGATGGAATCAATATAATTGAGGTAATGCAACTACGCAAAAACATGTGACATAATTAGGGAAGAATAGCAGTTTGCGGCATTATCTAATGAGCGCATTAAGCATTCACGAGGAATTGCAACTACAGAGTGATGCTAATAGAGAACTGCAGGCTGAACTAGATTGTCTAAAGTAGAGAACTCCAGGACATATTTGGTTGGAACACCACAAGTCTAGCAGGTGGCGGTAATGCACTGAAAACTGGTTGCCAACAAAAAAGAAGAAGAGGTTGGCCTTGTTATTGCTGCCTTCCTCCGGTAGCCATTTCAAGATGTGACAACCCCAGGTGTTGTAACAGAAGTAATGTTTTCCATAGTATGAGCAGATGCCGTGGCAGGAAAAGAGGAAAAACTGATGAACTTGCATTTATGTAATCAAACAGGTTAATCTGCAGGTGCTGGAAATCCAAGCAGCACACACAAAATGCTGGAGGAACTCAGCAGGCCAGGCAGCCTCTATGGAGAAGAGTATAGTTGATGTTTTGATCGAGACTCTTCGTCAGGACTGGAGAAAAAATATGAGGAGTCAGAGTAAGAAGGTGGAGAGAGGAGAGGAAGAAACCGGGAGTGGTGAAGTAAAGAGCTGGGATGTTGATTTGTGGAAGAGATACAGGGCTGGAGAAGGGGGAATCTGATAGGAGAGGACAGAAGGCCCTGGGAAAAAGAAAAGGGGGAGGAGCACCAGATGGTGGTGATGGGCAAGATAAGAGATAAGGTGAGAGAGGGAAATGGGAATGGTGAAGGAGAGGGAGGGCATTACTGGAAGTTCGAGAAATTGATATTCAGCCATTGGGGTGCAGGCTATTCTCACTCCCATTTTCCTCTCTCACCTTATCTCTTTTGTTGCCCATCCTTTTCACCACCAACCCTTTTCAGTTTCACTGATCACCTTGTGTTTCGTTCTCCCCTTCCCCCACCTTCTAACTCTGACTCCTCATCTTTTTTTTTCTCCAGTTTTGAAGGCCTCAGCCCCAAATGTTGACTGTACTCTTTTCCATAGATGCTGCCTGGCCCGCTGAGTTCCTCCAGCATTTTGTCTGTGTTGCATTTATATAATGCTGTCATGGCCTCAGATAACCAGAAAGCTTTACCACCATGTCGTTATGTTGCTTCCCTCACTGGAAAGTCACCATGAGCTGGAAACAGACCTGTACCCACTGGTACAGTGAGACCAGGCAACAGATTCAGAGTGATTGTTAGGATTAAAGAGAAGGTGAGAAGCAACTTCACTAGGTACAGGTTTGCAGCTCACTGACTGAAGTAAATCAGCATTTGTGAAAGAAAAGAACAGTATTGGAGAAATTAATGAGATTGGAAGGCAACAAATCTCTAGCATTGGGTGACCTACTCCTAATGTTTTGAAAGAGTAGGCTATGTTCCACAAATTCTAGAATAGTTCCTCACTGATTTGATCATCACATTTGGTTAGAGCTTATTAAAGGCTTTTGTTCTTTGCTACCAAATCTTATTCTCCAGAATTTTCTGAAGAGCTGCATTAATTATATTATTTCTTCATTATCAGCTCTCTTCTTAACCCTCCCCCCCTAAGTATATGGAAGGAACTCCAAAGACATCTTTATCGGCAAGATTGGGCTGTCCAGTCAAGTTCACTGGTAGTTTCACCCAGGTCTTGATAATTTAGTGTAAGGGGGTTTCTTTTTTTTGGTCACTGCATAGTCAAACTAAAATGGCTTCTTTGTTATGTTATAATTGAAAGGGCTTCTTTGTTATGCTAATGGCTGAGAAAGTCCTTCCCGCTAGCAGTTTGTTTTGGATTATCTATTGATATGAGGGCGAATGAACCAATTGCGATAGTTGTTATGCTTTTGGTGTGTCTGAAGATATTGTATGCGCGGGGTTTTGAGACAGAAGGCGGGAGAGAAAGACAGAGGATGGACCAGGTGCTGTGAGTCCACTAATGGGGTCGGACCCTGTGTTCAGCGAGGAGAGGAGACAGAGATGGACTCGTGTGGAGCGTCTGGTCGACCACTGTTGTTGGTCCCAGGCGGCCGGTCGAGGTGGTTCAAGGGGTCGCAGGGTGAAGAAGAAGGGTCCTGAGCTCCAACTGTTTGTGCATGAAAAGATTGAACTTTGATAAGTGTGGCACCTTTTATTTTCCTTTTATATTTTATTCTCTATTAATTATATAGTTCCAGTAATATCTATAAACTGTAAAACATTTAATCGTATCTGGTGTATTGTCTGATATTTGGGTGGGGTGGGGTACATCACACAGCATCCACACAAACTAATTACCCAGATTGGCGGGGCCAAGGGCTGTTTCCCTAGACGACAGCAAGCCGAGCGACCCCGAGTCTGGTCAGGGGGACTACATTAGCAATAGCCTTGACACGCCTGAGGTCAACTTGTGCACTGATGGGTAAAGTAGTTCAGTGGTTAATTTATTTAATTAGTTATCAAAAATCATGGACTTACGATCTAGGGAAGCAAGTTCAAGTTTTTAACATTGAAGCTTGGAATTTTAAATGTAATTCATTTAACTGGTAGTCATAAAACAAAGCAGCTCAGTTATCCCCTTTTGCTAATGGGAAGGAAATTGTTACCCATTCTGTTTTAGGTGAAAATCCAGATTCACACACAATATAGTTAACTCTTACCTGTCTTCTGAAATTACTTAGCATGCCACTCTGTTGTATCAAATAGCTATGAAAATTGGACAAACCCCACAAATCTGGGCATCAGACACATCAAAGGTATACTCTGCCTCCTCACCAATAGCTGAAGACTGTTCCACACTAGTCATAGAATTATACCTTCCAGTCAACAATCCCAAAACTCTCCATTACCTGCTCTGTTGGTGGGATAATACTACCAGAGATGAAGACACAGTCATGAACACTTGGGATGAAATAGCTTTCGGAGACCTGAGTATTTGTCCTGAACCTCAAGAAGTGCCATGCAAGCGAGATACCATCTGAAGTTGACAAAATAACATCTATTCAAGTCTGCTGTCAATACTAAACCAGACAGGATTGTGAATACAGAAAGGAATGTAAAGTTGCTTCACTAGACACCAGACACTAGAATACTACAGCACAGTACAGGCCCTTCAGCCCCCAATGTTGTGCCGACCCATATATTCCTAAAAAAAAGAAAAAAGTACTAAACCCACACTACCCCATAACCCTCTATTTTTCTTTCATCCATGTGCCTGTCCAGGAGGTCTTAAATATCCCTAATGTTTTAGCCTCCACCACCATCCCTGGCAAGTCATTCCAGGCACCCACAACCCTCTGTGTAAAAAACTTACCCCTGATGTCTCCCCTAAACTTCCCTCCCTTAACTTTGTACATATGCCCTCTGGTGCTTGCTATTCGTGCCCTGGGAAACAGGTACTGGCTATCCACCCTATCTATGCCTCTCATAATCTTGTAGACCTCTATCAAGTCCCCTCACATCCTTCTACACTCCAAAGAGAAGAGTCCCAGCTCTGCTGACCTTGCCTCTTTAGACTTGTTTTCTGATCCAGGCAACATCCTGGTAAATCTCCTCTGCACACTCTCCATAGCTTCCACATCCTTCCTATAATGAGGTGACCAGAATTGAACACAATACTCTAAGTGTGGGCTCACCAGAGATTTGTAGAGTTGCAACATGACCTCTCTACTCTTGAACTCAATCCCCCTATTAGTGAAGCTTAGCATCTCATAGGCCTTCTTAACTATCCTATCAACCTGTGCAGCGACCTTGAGGGATGTATGAATTTGAACCCCAAGGTCCCTCTGTTCATCCACGCTCTTAAGTAACCGACCATTAACCCTGTACTCAGCCTTCTGGGTTGTCCTTCCAAAATGTATCACATCACACTTAGCCGGATTGAACTCCATCTGCCACTTTTCCGCCCAACTCTGCATCCTGTCTATATCCTCTTGTAACCTTCGACAACCTACAGCTCCATCCACAACTCCTCCAATCTTTGTGTCATCTGCAAACTTACTCACCCATTCTTCCGTCTATTCATCCAGGTCATTTATAAAAAAAAAATCACAAAAAGCAGGGGTCCCATGACAAATCCTTGCGGCACTCCACTAGTCACCGACCTCCAGGCAGAATACTTTCCTTCCACTACTACCCTCTGCTTTCTTCCTGTAATCCGATTATTTATCCAAACAGCCAAGGTTCCACTGATCCCATGCCTCATGACTTTCTGGATGAGTCCCTCATGGGGGACCTTGTCAAATGCCTTGCTAAAATCCATGTAGACCACATCTACTGCCCTACTCTCTTCAAAAAACTCAGTTAGGCTTCAGATGAGATCTGGGAAAACTGAGAACATGCAGATGGAGTGTAATGCGAGAAGGTTTCAAGTGCACATAACGGAAAAGCAGAGTGCTAAAAGTACTGAGAACAGGTAGTGCTGATGCTTCTATATAAGTGACTCAAGGCTAATATGCAGGTGAAGCAACTGATTAGCAGGTCAAATGGTAAGCTGGCCTTCAGTGCAAAAAGTTGACTACGGAAGTAAGGAAGTCTTATTGCAATGGAATTGAACCTTCTTGGGAGCACACCTGAAGTATTGTGTGCAATTTTGATCTCTTTACCACCAAAAGGATGTAATTGCCATTGAGGGAGTGCAGTGAACATTTACTGCACTAGTTCCAGGAGGGCAGGTTTTGCTATATCAGGAGAGATTGAGTGGACTGGGACTATATTCACCAGACCTTTGAAGAATGATAGGAAATCCCATCAAAACTGACAAAATTTTTTTAGAATTTGACAGGCTGGAACAGGGGGATGTTATTCCAGCTGATCAACCCATGACTGAATACTGAGCAAAGATTCTAGGGCCAGGAAGCACACAGTGAGAACATGGCAAAGCAACTTAAGACTCAGGAAAGGAAGAGGTTCCATCATTGTACTAATTCCAAATTTAGAATGATAGGTTTATGAAAATTAAAGGTATCGAGTAATATAGGGTTAGACTGGAAAATGACTCTAAGGTAGAAGATCAGTCATGATCTTGATGAATGTTGGCATAGGTTTGAAGAACCAAATGGCCTACTCCTGCTCCCAGGTCGTGTTCTGATTAACACCAACTCTTCCCCCTCAGCTGAATGATCTGAATGTGGCAGGACTGATAGGAGTTACTGCTGGAAAAAATGCCTCTGCAGAAAACACATTGAATGATGAGATTGTGTAGGTTTTTCCTCACACTTTTGTTCACTCACCATTTTGTCTTTCCATCAGCAAGCTCTATTATGTTGTGTTACACTGTATTTTAATGGATGGGTTGGTGTTCAATCCCATTCAGAGCTCCACAGCAAGGTGTGCACAGGTATTCAAATCTGACTGCTTTTGGAAGAGCATGTTAAACTCACTCTAGTGGCGTTTTAATGTTTGCTAGGGCTGCCCAGAGCGCTACTGTTCAACCTGTCAACATATACCCTGTTCCACAGATAATATTCCAGTTCACAGTTGCATGCAGAAAGGTTTGGGCAGCTTTCAGTCATGGGTTGATCAGCTGGAATAACATTCACTCGACATGTGCCAGGTAATGACTGTCTCCAATAAGTCAGCATCTTATCACCTTGCCTTGAGATTCAGTAGCATCTCATTGCTGTTCCCCATCTTTAATGTCCTGTAAATGACCATTGACCAGAAAATTAACAAGATCGGTCATGTAATTGCTGTGGCTATAACAACAGATCAGAGGCTAGGTATCCTGCAATGAGTGAGTTGCCTCTTGAGTCACCCACTACAGGAAACCCAGTTACTGACTTGCACCAAGTCATGTCATTTGTTAGATACTCATAAATTCAATGTTCAAAGTTCATTTATTACCAAAGTACATACATGTCACCATATACAACCCTGAGATTTATTTTCTTGCAGACATACTCAATAAATAGAATAATAACCATAACAGAAGTAATGAAAGACCTCTCCAACTTGAGCATTCAACCAGTGTGCAAAAGACAACAAAGTCTGCAAATACAAAAAGAAAGAAATAATAATAAATAAATAAGCAGTAAATATTGAGAACATGAGATGAAGAGTCCTTGAAAATGAGTTCATAATTTGTGGGAATATTTCAATGATGGGGCAAGTGAAATTGAGTGAAGTTATCCTCCTGAAGATAAGCCTTGGCCTGAAACGTCAACTGTTTATTCTTTTCCATAGATGCTACCTGTCCTGCTGAGTTGCTTCTGCATTTTGTATGTGTTGCTTTGGATTTCCAGCATATGCAGACTTTCTCATGTTTATGAGTCCATAGGTTGTTGGAACATTTCAATGATGGGGCAAGTGAAATTATCCCCTTTCTTCAAGAGCCTGATGGTTGAGGGGTAATATCTGTTCCTGCATCTGGTGGCGTCCAGAGGCTCCTGTACTTTTTTCCTCACGGCAGCAGTGAGAAGGAAGCATGTCCCAGGTGATGGGGTCTCTGATGATGGATGCTGCTTTCCTGAGACAGAGTTTCATGTCGATGTGCTCCGTGGCGGGGAGGGCTTTACCTTGATGTATCCATTATTATTGCAGGATTTTCTGTTCAAAGGCGCTAGTGTTTCCATATCAATCTGCAATGCAGCCAGATACACAGCTGCAGAAATTTGTCAGAGTTTTAGATGTCATACCGAATGTTCACAAACTCCTATGGAAGTAGTGATGCTGCTGTACTTCCTTTGTAATTGCCCTTATGTGCTGGGCCCAGGGCAGGTCCTCTGAAATAATAACACCAAGGAATTTAAAGTTGGTGACACTCTCCATATCTGATCCTCTGATTAGGACTCGCTCATGGACCTTTGGTTTCCTTCTTCTGAAGTCAAGAATCAGCTCCTTAATCTTGCTGACATTGAGTAAGAGGTTGTTGTTATGGCACCACTCAGCCAGATTTTCAATCTCCCTCCTATATGCTGGTTCATCGGCACCTTTGATTTGGCTATGACAGTGGTGTCATCAGCAAACTTGAATATGGCATTGGAGCTGTGCTTAGCTTCACAGTCTGAAACAGTGAAGCTTCAACTATGGTAGTAAATAAGCTGAAAATTAGCAGGTGGAATTTAATGCAGGCAAGCATGAGGCATTGCTCTTTGGGAGGTCAAACTAGGGTAGGACACTGAGGGCTGAGGTAGAACAAAAGGATCTGGGAATACAGATCCACAATTCCTTGAAAGAGGTGTCACAGGTACATAGGGTCAGAAAGGGAACTTTTGGCACAAGGGCTTTCATAATTCAAAGTACTGAGTACAGGAGATGGAATGTTATGTTGAAGTTGTATGAGACGTTGGTGAGGCCTAATTTAGAGTATTGTCTGAAGTTCTGGTCACCTACCTACAAGAAAAGCATTAACAAGATTGAAAGAGTACCAAGTAAAAGGAATGTTTTAGTAGGTTAGGAATTTGTTCCCTGGAGCGTAGGAGAATGAGGGGAGATTAGATAGAGGTATACAAGATTATGAGGAATATAGACTGGGTAAATGCAGCAGTCTTTTTCCACTCAGGTTGGGTAAGACTAGAACTAGAGGTAATGGGTTAAGGGTAAAAGCTGAAATGTTTAAGTGGAACATGACAAAGAACTTCTTCACTGAGAGGGTGTTGAGAGTATGGAACAAGCTGTCAGCAGCAGTGATGGAAGTAAGTTTGATTTCAATATCCAAGACAAGTTGGATAACTACGTGGATGGGAAGGCTATAATGGGCTATGGTCCAGGTTCAGGTCAATGGGACTAGGGAGAGTAATAGCTCGTATGGACTAGATGGGCTGAAGAGACAATTTCTGTGTTGTAGTGCTCTATGACTCCATAACTCTGAAGAAGGCATGTGGCATGCTTGCCCTCATCAATCAGGGTATTGAGTTTAAAAGTCGGGAAGTCATGTTGCAGGTTTATAAAACTTCTGTTGTGCCACATTTAGAGCATGTGTAGTTCTGGTCACCACGTTTACAGGAAAGATGTGAAGGCTTTAGAGAGGGTGCAGAAGAGATTCCCCAGGTTGTTGTCTGATTTAGACAGTAATAGCTGTAAGGAAAGGTTGAGCAAATATGAATTATTTTCCCTGGGGTGTGGAGGCTGAGGGGAGATCCAGAGTTATGAGAGGCTAGAGTTATATACAGAATCATAGATAGCTAGAGTCTTTTCCCCAGAATGGAAATGTCAAATACTAGAAGTCATGGTGAGAAGGTGAGAATGCTTAAAGGGAATGTGCAAAGGCAAATTTATTTATATATACTGTGTAGAGTGTTAGGTGACTAGAATGCATGGCTGAGTGTGGTAATGGTGGTGGGTTTCAAGTAGAAGGCACTGTTAAAGAGTTATTTAGCCAGAAACATGAACAGGCATAAAATAGAGAGATATGGGTCATGTGTAGGCAAATGGATTAGTTTAAATTGGCATTATAGTCAACTAAGACATCATGGACCTTGATGTTCTGATACTCAGAAATACCAACATCATTGCGGAGAACATTTGCTTGGTTATCACATGGCAGCACCTCTATTTCCTTAGGAGTTTGCAGATATTCAGCATGACATCTAAACTTCAGTGAACTTCTGTAGATGTATTGAGGAGAGTATGTTGACTGGTTGCATCACAGCCTGGTATGGAAACACCAATACCTTTGAATGGAAAATCCTACACAAAATAATGGATTTAGCTCAGTACATCATGGGTAAAGCCCTCCCAGCTACTGAGTACATCTATATCTACCCCGTCGTAGGAAAGCAGCATCCATCATAGAAACATAGAAACATAGAAAATAGGTGCAGGAGTAGGCCATTCGGCCCTTTGAGCCTGCACCGCCATTTATTATGATCATGGCTGATCATCCAACTCAGAACCCTGCACCAGCCTTCCCTCCATACCCCCTGATCCCCGTAGCCACAAGGGCCATATCTAACTCCCTCTTAAATATAGACAATGAACTGGCCTCAACTGTTTCCTGTGGCAGAGAATTCCACAGATTCACCACTCTCTGTGTGAAGAAGTTTTTCCTAATCTCAGTCCTAAAAGGCTTCCCCCTTATCCTCAAACTGTGACCCCTCGTTCTGGACTTCCCCAACATCGGGAACAATCTTCCTGCATCTAGCCTGTCCAATCCCTTTAGGATTTTATATGTTTCAATCAGATCCCCCCTCAATCTTCTAAATTCCAACGAGTACAAGCCTAGTTCATCCAGTCTTTCTTCATATGAAAGTCCTGCCATCCCAGGAATCAATCTGGTGAACCTTCTTTGTACTCCTTCTATGGCAAGGATGTCTTTCCTCAGATTAGGGGACCAAAACTGCACACAATACTCCAGGTGTGGTCTCACCAAGGCCTTGTACAACTGCAGTAGTACCTCCCTGCTCCTGTACTCGAATCCTCTCGCTATAAATGCCAGCATACCATTCGCCTTTTTCACCGCCTGCTGTACCTGCATGCCCACTTTCAATGATTGGTGTATAATGATACCCAGGTCTCGTTGCACCTCCCCTTTTCCTAATCGGCCACCATTCAGATAATAATCTGTTTTCCTATTTTTGCCACCAAAGTGGATAACTTCACATTTATCCACATTAAATTGCATCTGCCATGAATTTTCCCACTCACCCAACCTATCCAAGTCACCCTGCATCCTCTTAGCATCCTCCTCACAGCTAACACTGCCGCCCAGCTTCGTGTCATCTGCAAACTTGGAGATGCTGCATTTAATTCCCTCGTCCAAGTCATTAATATATATTGTAAACAACTGGGATCCCAGCACTGAGCCTAGCGGTACCCCACTAGTCACTGCTTGCCATTCTGAAAAGGTCCCGTTTATTCCCACTCTTTGCTTCCTGTCTGCTAACCAATTCTCTATCCACATCAATACCTTACCCCCAATACCATGTGCTTTAAGTTTGCACACTAATCTCCTGTGTGGGACCTTGTCAAAAGCCTTTTGAAAATCCAAATATACCACATCCACTGGTTCTCCCCTATCCACTCTACTAGTTACATCCTCAAAAAATTCTATGAGATTCGTCAGACACGATTTTCCTTTCACAAATCCATGCTGACTTTGTCCGATGATTTCACCACTTTCCAAATGTGCTGTTATCACATCTTTGATAACTGACTCCAGCAGTTTCCCCACCACCGACATTAGGCTAACCGGTCTATAATTCCCTGGTTTCTCTCTCCCTCCTTTTTTAAAAAGTGGGGTTACATTAGCCATCCTCCAATCCTCAGGAACTAGTCCAGAATCTAACGAGTTTTGAAAAATTATCACTAATGCATCCACTATTTCTTGGGCTACTTCCTTGAGCACTCTGGGATGCAGACCATCTGGCCCTGGGAATTTATCTGCCTTTAATCTCTTCAATTTACCTAACACCACTTCCCTACTAACATGTATTTCGCTCAGTTCCTCCATCTCACTGGACCCTCTGTCCCCGACTATTTCTGGAAGATTATTTATGTCCTTCTTAGTGAAGACAGAACCAAAGTAATTATTCAATTGGTCTGCCATGTCCTTGCTCCCCATAATCAATTCACCTGTTTCTGTCTGTAGGGGACCTACATTTGTCTTTACCAGTCTTTTCCTTTTTACATATCTATAAAAGCTTTTACAGTCAGTTTTTATGTTCCCTGCCAGTTTTCTCTCATAATCTTTTTTCCCCTTCCTAATTAAGCCCTTTGTCCTCCTCTGCTGAACTCTGAATTTCTCCCAGTCCTCAGGTGAGCCACTTTTTCTGGCTAATTTGTATGCTTCTTCTTTGGAATTGATACTATCCCTAATTTCTCTTGTCAGCCACGGGTGCACTACCTTCCTTGATTTATTCTTTTGCCAAACTGGGATGAACAATTGTTGTAGTTCATCCATGCAATCTTTAAATGCTTGCCATTGCACATCCACCGTCAATCCTTTAAGTGTCATTTGCCAGTCTATCTTAGCTAATTCACGTCTCATACCTTCAAAGTTACCCCTCTTTAAGTTCAGAACCTTTGCTTCTGAATTAACTATGTCACTCTCCATCTTAATGAAGAATTCCACCATATTATAGTCACTCTTACCCAAGGGGCCTCTCACGACAAGATTGCAAATTAACCCTTCCTCATTTCTCAAAACCCAGTCTAGAATAGCCTGCTCTCTAGTTGGCTCCTCGACATGTTGGTTCAAAAAACCATCCCGCATACATTCCAAGAAATCCTCTTCCTCAGCACCTTTACCAATTTGGTTCACCCAATCTACATGTAGATTGAAGTCACCCATTATAACTGCTGTTCCTTTATTGCACACATTTCTAATTTCCTATTTAATACCACCTCCGACCTCACTACTACTGTTAGGTGGCCTATACACAACTCCCACCAGCGTTTTCTGTCCCTTAGTGTTATGCAGCTCTACCCATATCGATTCCACATCTTCCCAGCTTATGTCCTTCCTTTCTATTGCGTTAATCTCATCTTTAACCAGCAACGCCACCCCACCTCCTTTTCTTTCATGTCTATCCCTCCTGAATATTGAATATCCCTGAACGTTGAGCTCCCATCCCTGGTCACCCTGGAGCCATGTCTCTGTGATCCCAACTATATCATAATCATTAATAACAATCTGCACTTTCAATTCATCCACCTTGTTACGAATGCTCCTTGCATTGACACACAAAGCCTTCAGGCGCTCTTTTACAACTCTCTTAGCCCTTATACAATTATGTTGAAAAGTGGCCCTTTTTGATGCTTGCCCTGGATTTGTCGGCCTGCCACTTTTACTTTTCTCCTTACTACTTTTTGCTTCTACCCTCACTTTACACCCCTCTGTCTCTCTGCACTGGTTCCCATCCCCCTGTTGTGAACTAACCTCCTCTCGCCTAGCCTCTTTAATTTGATTCCCACCCCCCAACCATTCTAGTTTAAAGTCACCTCAGTAGCCCTCGCTAATCTCCCTGCCAGGATATTGGTCCCCCTAGGATTCAAGTATAACCCGTCCTTTTTCTACAGGTCACGCCTGCGCCAAAAGAGGTCCCAGTGATCCAAAACTTTGAATCCCTGCCTCCTGCTCCAATCCCTCAGCCACGCATTTATCCTCCACCTCATCGCATTCCTACTCTCACTGTCACGTGGCACAGGCAGTAATCCCGAGATCATCAGAGATCCCCACCACCCAGGTCATGCTCTCTCTTCATTGCTGCCATCAGATAGAAGGTACAAGAGCCCCAGGACTCGCACCACTAGGTTTAAGAATAGTTACTACCCCTCAACCATCAGGCTCTCGAATAAAAGGAGAGAACTACATTCACTTGCCCCATCATTGAAATGTTCCCACAACCAATGATCTCACTTTAAGGATTTCATATTCTCAGGTTCTTGTTGTTTAATGCCATTTATTTATATTTGTATTTACACAGTCTGTTGTCTTCTGCACTCTGGTTGATTCTTGATTGATCGTGTTTCAGTCATATCATATAGATTTGCTGAGTATACCCACAAGAAAATGAATCTCAAGGTTGCATATGGTGATATAAGATGTACTTCGATAATACGATTTACTTTGAACATCTTATAGAAAATAGAGATTGGAATGAAATGGTCACTTAAGGCTGAAAGGATTCTTTTGTCCTCGATTATTCTCTATTTATTTTAATGATCTAGAGGGGAAGGGGGCAAATATGAAATATCCAAGTTTGCCAATGATGTGAAAATTAACAGAAAGCTATATTGTGCCAAGGGATATTGCAACAGGATATAGATAGATTGAGTTAGTGGGCGAAAACCTGGCAAATGAAATTTAATGTGGGAAAATGTGAGGTCATGCACTTCAGTAAGTGGAATTCGTAGGCATATTATGTGGAAAGAGACTGCAAAGGGGAGGTGCCTAACAGGATCTTCATATTCTTGCACAATTGAGATGCAGCAAGTAATCAAGAAGGCACATGTCATATTGGCCTTTATTATAGAAGGGTCAGAGTTTAGAAATAGGGAAGGTTTGTTACAGTTGTGTTGGGGGCAGTACCTGGAACACAGAGCATTGTTTTAACCCCATACCCAAGAAAGGATATATTAGCATTGGAGTCAGTCCAAAGGAGGCCAGTTACTGGGAGAAGGAAGTTGACCAGAACCTACCCTTATTCTCAACTTTTCCAGCTGTTTTCTTGTCTGATTGACACCACTCAAATAAAGCAGATCATCAGCTTTCTCCCAGACTGCAGAGTGTGTTATCTATGGGACGAAATTCAAAAGGTTCACCAGCTTCTTTAATTACTTAATTAAGGAGGCTATTCAGTCCATCTCATTCATGCTGGTTCTCAGCAAAGAAGATTTTCTTTCCTCCTTCCTTTTCCTTGCACCTTATTCTTTTTCACACTTTTTTTTGCCTACCTACAACAACATGGATAGTAGATGAATGAGATTGCCATTACTTGCAGATCCCTATTCACAGACCATTCTCCAACTTTGTGAAACCAAGCCTTTGGTTCAACAGGCCAGGCAGCATCTCTAGGAAGAGGTGCAGTCGATGTTTCAGGCCGAGACCCTTCGTGGGTCCTGACGAAGGGTCTCGGCCTGAAACGTCGACTGCACCTCTTCCTAGAGATGCTGCCTGGCCTGCTGCGTTCACCAGCAACTTTGATGTGTGTTGCTCGAATTTCCAGCATCTGCAGAATTCCTGTTCTTTGGTTCAACATTTGTTTTTGGATGAGTTGCAATTTTTCAGCAATTAAAATTCAGGCAAGTTGTTGTTTTCATACCTTCACAGCCCTCCCCAGACCCCTGTTGCAATCATAATACATTTGGCACAAAATCCATTTCATGTCCAGACCACCATCACAGGCTAAATCTTTATGTGACCCAAAGATAAGCCTCTAGCCTTAAATTTTGTCCATGACAGGATCTGCTTGTTTCTCTCTTTAACATACATAATCCACCCCTGTCTCAGGTTCGTTGTTACTTAACCTGTTTTCCATGTCTTCCCTGATTCCTGATTAGTTTTCTGTTGTACTCATGAATGAGTAGTCAACATATGATCCTTGTGTTCACACAAACCTACACCTACAACGACCCCACATAAGCTATTTGTTTTTTGACCCTGATGTCTTTTGCATACTCCACCATCAGTGACCATGTCTTCAAATTCAAGTTCTATGCTTCCAGGAATTATTATCTTCAAAGATTCAAAGTACAGTTATTATCAAAATATGTATGCAGTATACAACCCTGAAATTCATCTTCCCACAGACAGCTATGAAACAAAGAAAACCATGAAACCCACTTAAAGAAAAACATCAAACCCCCAAGGCACAAAATAAAGAACAAATCATGCAAACAGCAAAATTAAATGAGTGGAAAACACAGACTATAAAACACCAAGCCAAAGAGTCCAGGTGTATTCATAGAAACATAGAAACCCTACAGCACAATACAGGCCCTTTGGCCCACGAAGCTGTGCCGAACATGTCCTTACCTGAGAAATTATCTAGGGTTACTCATAGCCCTCTATTTTTCTGAGCTCTATACACCTGTCCAGGAGTCTCTTAAAATACCCTATCGTATCTGCCTCCACCACCATCGGCAGTTCATTCCATGCACTCATCACTCTCTGAAAAAAAACTTACCCCTGATATCGCCCCTGTACCTTTTTCCAAGCACCTTAAAACTGTGCCCTCTCGTGCTAGCCATTTCAGCCCTGGGAAAAAGCCTCTGACTATCCAAACGATCAATGCCTCTCATCATCTTATACACCTCTGTCAGGTCACCTCTCATCCTCCATTGCTCCAAGGAGAAAAGGCCGAGTTCATTCAATCTATTCTCATGAGGCTCCCCAAGCCAGGCAACATCGTTGTAAATCTCACCTGCGCCCTTTCTATGGATTCCACATCCTTCCTGTAGTGGAGGGAGGGAGGGGAGGGGAGGGAACGTCGACTCAGACCATGAGAGGCCTGCATCAGTCATTTTCATGCCTTACAAGGCGCAGATTGGAAGCCTGTGTGCGGCGCCACTCCTAACACAGACACTAGAGCAATGTGTGGTTAAGTGCCTTGCTCAATGACACAAACACGCTGCCACAGCTGAGACTCAAACTAGCGACCTTCAGATCACTAGACGAATGCCTTAACCACTGTTGGGCATGTGGCCAAGTGGTTAAGGCATTCCTGTAGTGAGGTGACCCGAACTGAGCACAGTGCTCCAAGTGGGGTCTGACCAGGGCCCTATATAGCTGCAACATTACCTCTCCGCTCCTAAACTCAATCCCACAATTGATGAAGGCCAATGCACTGTATGCTTTCTTAACCACAGAGTCAACCTGCACAGCAGCTTTGAGTGTCCTATGGACTTAGACCCCAAGATCCCTCTGATTCTTTACACTATCAAGAGTCTTACCATTAATACTATTTCTGTCATCACACTTGACCCACCAAAATGAACCACCTCACACTTATCTGGGTTGAACTCCATCTGCCACTTCTCAGCCCAGTTTTCCATCCTATCAATGACCCGCTGTAACCTCTGACAGCCCTCCACACTATCCACAACACCTCTAACCTTTGTGTCATCAGCAAATTTACTAACCCTTCCCTCCACTTCTTCATCCAGGTCATTTATAAAAATCACGAATAGTAGGGGTCCCAGTACAAATCCCTGAGGCACACTACTGGTGACCAACCTCCATGCAGATTATAACTCGTCTACAACAACACTTTGCCTTCTGTGGGCAAGCCAGTTCTGGATCTACAAAGCAATTTCCTCTTGGATCCCATGCCTCCTTACTTTCTCAATAAGCCTTGCATGGGGTACCTTGTCAAATACCTTGCTGAAATCTATATACACTACATCTGCTCCTCTACCATCATCAATGTGTTTAGTCACATCCTCAAAAAAATTCAATCAGGCTCGTAAGGCATGACCTGCCTTTCACAAAGCCATGCTGACTATTCCTAATCATATTATGCCTCTCCAAATGTTCATAAGTCCTGCCTCTCAGGATCTTCTCCATCAACTTACCAACCACTGAAGCAAGACTCATTGGTCTGTAATTTCCTGGGCTATCTCTACTCCCTTTCTTGAATAAGGGAACAACATCTGCAAACCTGCAATCCTCTGGAACCTCTCCTGTCCCCATTGATGATGCAAAGATCATTGCCAGAGGCTCAGCAATCTCCTCCCTCGCCTCCCACAGTAGCCTGGGGTACATCTCATCCAGTACTGGAGATTTATCCAACTTGATGCTTTCCAAAAGCTCCAGCACAGCCTCTTAATGTCTATATGCTCAAGCTTTTCAATCAGCTGTAAGTCATCCCTACAATCGCCAAGATCCTTTTCCGTAGTGAATACTGAAGCAAAGTATTCATTAAGTACCTCTGCTATCTCCAGCGGTTCTATATAGTTTTCCACTGTCACACTTGACTGGTCCTATTCTCTCATGTTTTATTCCCTTGCTCCTCA
Source organism: Mobula birostris (assembly GCF_030028105.1). Taxonomy (NCBI): domain Eukaryota; kingdom Metazoa; phylum Chordata; class Chondrichthyes; order Myliobatiformes; family Myliobatidae; genus Mobula; species Mobula birostris. Next base: position 10,683,446 of record NC_092393.1, on the reverse strand, counting down.
CATACTTGTAGAATGCCTTGGGATTTTTTAAAATCCTGTTCACCAAGGCCTTCTCATGGCCCCTTCTGGCTTTCCTAATTTCATCTTAAGCACCTTCCTGATAGCCTTATAATCTTTTAGTTCTCTAAAATTACCTAGTTTTTTGAACCTTTCGTAATCTTTTCTTCTTAACTAGATTTTCAACAGCCTTTGTACATTACGGTTCCTGTACCCCACCATCCTTTCCCTGTCTCATTCGAATGTACCTATGCAGTACGCCACTCAGATATCCCCTGAACATTTGCCACATTTCTGCCGTACATTTCCCTGAGAACACCTGTTCCAATTTATGCTTCCAAGTTCTTACCTGATAGCTTCATATTTCGCCTTACTGCAATTAAATTTCTTTCCTAACTTGTCTGTTCCTATCCCTCTCCAATGCTATGGTGAAGGAGATAGAATTGTGATCACCATCTCCAAAATGCTCTCCCACTGAGAGATCTGACACCTGATCAGGTTCATTTCCCAATACCAGATCAAGTACAGCCTCTCCTCTTGTAGGCTTATCTACATACTGTGCCAGGAAACCTTTCTGAACACACCTAACAAACTCTACCCCATCTAAACCCCTCGCTCTAGGGACATGCCATTCGATATTTGGGAAATTAAAATCTCCCACCACGCCAACCCCATTATTATTACTCCTCTCCAGAATCTGTCTCCCTATCTGCTCCTCAATGTCCCTGTTACTATTGGGTGGTCTATAAAAACACACAGTGGAGTTATTGACCCCTTCTTGTTCCATAGACAATACCTCCTTTTTTGTAGCTGTGACACTATTTCTGATCAACAGTGCTACGCCCGCACCAATTTTGCCTCCCCCCCATCCTTTCTGAAACATCTAAAGCCTGGCACTCGAAGTAACCATTCCTGCCCATGAGCCATCCAAGTCTCTGTAATGGCCACAACATCATAGCTCCAAGTACTGATCCACGTTTTAAGCTCATCCACTTTGTTCATGATACTCCTTGCATTTCTCTATTCGTGAGCCAACTGCCTCTTCTTCCATCTCTTCAGTTTGGTTCCCACCCCTGCCAGCAATTCTAGTTTAAACTTTTCCCAATAGCCCTAGCAAGCCTCCCCGCCAGGATATTGGTCCCCCTGGGATTCAAGTGTAACCTGTCCTTTTTGTACAGGTCACTCCCACCTCAAAAGAGGTCCCAGTGATCAGAAATCTGAATCCATTCCCCCCTCAGCCACGCATTTATCTTCCACCTCACTCTGTTCCTGTACTCACTGTCATGTGGCACAGGCGGTAATCCTGAGGTGACTACTTTTGTGGTCCTGCTTTTCAATTTCCTTCCTAACTCCCTGTAGTCTGCTTTCAGGACCTCCTCCCTTTTCCTGCCTATGCCATTGGTACCAATATGTACCACGACCTCAGGTTGTTCTCCTTCTCACTTCAGGATATCTTGGACATGATCAGAAACATCTCAGATCCTGGCACCTGGGAGGCAAGCTACCATCCGTGCTTCCTTCCTGCATCCACAGAATCGCCTGTCTGACCCCCTAGCTATAGAGTCCCATATTACTGCTGCCAGCCTCTTCTTTTCTCTACCCTTCTGAGCCACAGGACCAGACTCTGTGCCAGAGGCACGGTCACTGTTGCTTCCCCCAGGTAGGCCGTGCCCCCCAACAGTACTCAAACAGGAGTACTTATTGATAAGGGGGACAGCCACAGGGGTACCCTCTAGTATCTGCCTTTTGCCCTTCCCTCTCCTGACTGTTACCGACTTATCAGTCTCCCGAGGCCCCGGTGTGACTGCCTGCCTATAACTCCTCTCTACCACCTCCTCACTTTCCCTGACCAGATGAAGTTCATTGAGCTGCATCTCCAGTTCCCTAATACAGTCCATAAGGAGCTGCAGCTTGAAGCACCTGGCACAGGTGTGGCCACCCAGGAGGCTGGGAGTCTCCAGAACTTCCCACATCTGACACCCAGCACAGAACGCCAGCCTCGCACACATACTTCCTGTCTGTATTCTACTCAGGCAACCTACCTCGCCTTGACCCATTAACGCCTAAGCCCTGTTGAGCCAAAGCCTTCCTACTCTGTCTCCCTCTACTCCGATACCCGCTCTATAAAGTGTCTTCTTTTAAATTCTTCTCGCTGTTCTCACTGGCTGATGTCCATGCGCTTGTGCAGTCGTGCCCCGATCAAACCGCTGAAGAAATAACTGTCTCCCTTTAAACTCTTCTTACTTTTAATCTCTTCTCGTTGTTCTCACTGGCTGATATCCACGCGCTTGCGCTGTATGCCCCGATCAAACCGCTGAAGAAATATTCAATCTGTCTTCATTATCTGCAGGCCACAGAACCAGTCTGTCCCAATCAAAATTGGACAAAGAAATGAACCAAAAAAATGGAACGATCAGAAATCAGAAACACATCATTACATTGTAAAATGAACAGCAGAGTCCAATCCACAAAGCCAGTTAATTAAACCTTGCCCAAAACCTAGGAGTCTGGCACTGTTCTCCGGCAGCATTGAGTGCAAGGTAGAGAGAGAGAGAGAGAGAGAAAGAGAGAGAGAGAGAGAGAGAGAGAGAGAGAGAGAGAGAGAGAGAGAGAGAGAGAGAGAGAGAGAGACCATTCACATGCAGACACTTTCCTCAGGGAGCAGCAGGTAGGAAGGAGGGAGGGACCAGTCACCCACAGGTAGTCGGCGTTGAACACCCTCCTGCCTTCTGCTCTTGACCTCGTTGATTTCAATCTTCCTCAACATTTTAATCAGTGAGATCAGTGGGCTCCTTGGCTTCCAGACCCCACACTTTGCTTGATTCTTCCCCAAACTCACTCAGAAACAGCAAAGTACCAGATCACTCAATTGGCCAGAAAACACACCACTAAAATGTAGATCATTGACTCCAACAGGAGCAGAACCACATTTGAAAGAAAAAGAAGTAAAATAAGTGAAAGAAGTAGTTTTGTGAACTGCCTGGAAGATGTCACCCTTGGTTGTGTTGTTCGCTGGCACCGTCTTCGTCCAACCAAAAAAATCTTAAACGTGTTCCTTTAAGCCCCTCACAATCCACCTCAGTAATCTAGGCTTTGACGCCTTTAACTAATGTTTCCTTTCAGAAGCTTCACCAACATCTTTACTTCCTTATTAGGAGTACAGAACATTCAGTGCCTATTCTTTATCATTACCGTTCTACGCTAAAGACATGTGCCTAATGCCACCAATAACAGGTATTATGGAAACACATTCAGTAACAATTTTCAAATAAAAATCAGACATGGGGGGAGAATGTGCAGGACCATGGATAAAGATCAAAGGAAAGTATAGTCCACAGGCAGAGTGAGCTAAATGGAACCTATGAGCTTCCGTGAACCATATTACTTACTGATTATAACCTTTGGTGGGTGTGCAGGTTAACTGGCTGCTCTTGCTGTGACGCTGCTCTCTTTGGAGGAGCATTCACCATTTACTTTGATCCAGTAAACAGCACCTGTAAAATCAGGACTCTGAGCTTACCAGATGAGGAGCGCAGAAATATGAACAGTTCCAGGAGTATACGTCTAGTTGAAACATCAGGTTGGGTCTGGCATCAAGTTGAGCTAACTTCTCCACCTCTTGTTCAAAAAAATTCTTAGCCCTTAAATCTGAAACTGAGATTCTTCTTAAACCCATTGGAAACCCCAGCATTTCAGTTGGAATTCTCCACCAAGATTGCCGTGGCTGGAATGTCAAGGTTGAAAGTTCACATACATAATTTATGGTCCACTGTTGACACTCTTAATATTATCTCCTGTTTAATATTATCTTTTGCAAACAGAAAAGTACATAATGGAATCCTCTTCCAAGAGATGGCAGTGTTATAACAGAAATAGTCATCTAGAAAGGGCTGCCTTCATGGAAAGGAGAAAGAATAGAAAATTTGAAGATTGAAACCGAGAAATTGAAGTATATCATCTCCATTTTTCAAGTGCTAATCAGGCAAAATGCAATCCTATCTGGACTAGATCACAGCAGTGATAATTTCCTGGTGAAATTATGCCATTTGTGAAATGGACTTATGTATTTCCATGGAGAGACCATCTTATCTCACCTAAAAATGCTTTCACCTATCAGCATAAACTGATGTGAAAGGTTTCTCAAAAGTAACTACCTTGGAATATTGTAGTAGAACTAGAGGTACAAGGTGCTATCTTGTTGCCTTTCTTGCTGTTTTTTGTAACTCACTGAAAAAGTTAGGACATTTTGTTGGCAGTTTCAGACTCCTTCTGAAGTCTGGAGAATTGCTTTCTCAGTTATACGACCTTTCTACGGATTCCTCATTATGATATCAATGGCACCATCCCATTGTTATGGCCCAAGCTGACCACTCAGGATGAGCTGGGGACTTTCTGCCCATTCCAAGCCCCTATTTCTAGAGAGTTGTCATGGACACAACTTTCTACTACTCAGATGAAAAAAGTAATCAGACGTAGATATTACAATTCTGTAATACTGAAATATTCTTGGGAATACCTTCAAGCACACTCTGACTGTTGAGGTCAAAGTTATGTTGATTCTCAGCTATCCAGATAGTTGCCATAGACTTCTGCCCTATCTTCCAATTTGTAGCTCACCCACACACTGTGAATCATGAAAATACGATTTCAAAGAGGTGCAGATGGCATCTAGACCAGTGGATGTGTCCACACTGTTGCTTTCCATGAATCAGAATCAGTTTTATTTTCACTGAAATATGTTATGATATTTGTTCTTTTGTGACAACAGTCCAGTGCAAGTTACAAAAATTGCTATAATATAAATTAAGCAATTAATAAATACAGCAAAAAAGGAATACTGATGTAGTGTTCATGGGTTCATGGATCATTCAGAAATTTGATGGCAGAGGGATAGAAGCTGTTCCTAATATATCTGCAGGCCCCTATACCAACCATTGACTACAGGTACTCTCAAAACTCCTGTTAGTAGATAAACAATTTCATCAACAGTACAGGTTTCCTCTCCCTCACTGTGTAGCTTGTTGTGGATAATAAGGAGAATTGTATCCTGCTATGTTTCTAGATGTGGGCATGTGGCCAAGTGGTTAAGACATTCAACTAGCGATCTGAAAGTTGTGAGTTCAAGCCCCAGCCGAGGCAACGTGTTGTGTCTTTGAGCAAGGCACTTAACCACCCAGTGCTCTGCAACGACACTGGTGCCAAGCTGTATGGGTCCTAATGCCCTTCCCATGGACAACATCAGTGTCGTGGAGAGGGGAGACTTGCAGCATGGGCAACTGCCTGTCTTCCATACAACCTTGCCCAGGCCTGTGCCCTGGAGAGTGAAAACTTTCCAGGCGCAGATCCATGGTCTCGCAAGACTAACGGATGCCTTAAATATGTTTCTAGGAAGTACATTTGTATCCTTCCGAACACATCTGGGTAGTTACAGGGCTGGCACTGCCCTGGCTGTAGAATTATGGGGAATAAGGGCTGCCCTCCACTCTCCTAGCTATTCACATCTGCATTATCTCGAGCTAAACTGCTGGGTCCAGATGCAGTGAGAGAAATTCATGGGCTAGAACATCAATGATCTCTCCAAAGCAAAGATTTCCTTGCCTGTATTAGGCCGGGGTATCCAGCCTAATCCTGCACTTGGAGCAGATATGGAGACTATACCGTCTGTATTGTTTGTTGAACTATCCTAGAAACAGCAACAGGTGCCTAAGGAAGATATGCAAAGAGACATAGAGCCTGAGGGCCATGGGGTAGGAGCGGGGAGCCGGGGAGCAATAGGAAGGAGAAGAATTCTAGGGGATGCCTAGACTCTGTCCTAAGATGATTGATGGAGGGAAACATTGTCAGCATAGGCTGGAAAGAACTTCCTGATGGATAGGTATTTCTCAGCCAATTTCATAATGTAGTCCTAATTTCAGGCCCACTGACCCTCCTCTACACAATGAGATAACAAATGCATTGGTCATGATCTTTCAAGAATCATTTGATTCTGGCATGGTCCCGGATGACTGGAAGATTAGAAATGTCACTCCACTCTTTAAGAAGGGAGGAGGGCAAAAGGAAGGAAATTATAGGCCAGTTAGCCTAACCTCAGTGGTTGGGAAAGTGTTAGTGTCTTGTATTAAGGATGAGGTTTCGAGGTACTTGGAGACTAATGATAAAGTAAGTCAAAATCTGTCAGAGTTCTTCAAGGAAGTAACAAACATGGTGGCAGTGGATATCATTTACTTGGATTTTCAGAAGGTGTTTGATAAGAAGCCACACATGAGGCTGCCTAACAAGATAAAACCCTATGGCGTTACAGGAAAGGTACTGGCTTAGATAGAGGAATGGCTGACATGTTCCTTAGGGGTCAGTATTGGGACCGCAGCTTTTCACATTGTTTGTCAATGATTTAGATAATGGAATTGATGGCTTTGTGGCAAAGTTTGCGGATGATACGAGGATAGGTGGAGGGGTAGGTAGTGCAATTGCAGCAGGACTTCGACAAATTGGAAGAATGGGCAAAAAAGTGGCAGATGGATTCAGTGTTGGGAAATATATGATAATGCATTTTGGTAAAAGGAACAATAGTGTGGACCATTATTTAAATGGGAAGAAGGTTCCAACATCAGAGGTGCAGAGGGACTTCGGAGACCTCATGCAAAACTCCCAGAAGGTTAACTTACAGGTTGAGTCTGTGGTAAAGAAGGCAATTATAATGTTGGCATTTATTTCATGGGAAATAGAATATAAAAGCAACAAGATAATGCCAAGCCTTTATAAGACACTAGTCAGGCTACACTTAGAGTATGGTCAACAGTTTTGGGCCTCATATCTCAGAAAGGATGTGTTATCATTGGAGAGAGTCCAGAGTAGGCTCACAAGGATGATTCCAGGAATGAAGGGGTTAACACATGAGTAGTGTTAGACAGCTTTGGGCCTGTACTCACTGGAACTTAGAAGAATGCAGGGGGATCTTATTGAAACCCACCTAACGTCGAAAGGACAAATAGGGTGGATGTGGAGAGGATGTTTCCTATGGTGGGTGCATCCAAAACAAAGGGCACTGCCTCAAAATTGACAGTCAACCCTTTAGAACAGAAGTAAAGAGGATTTTTTTAGCCAGAGAGTGGTAAATCTGTGGAATGCTCTGCCACAGACTGCGGTGGAGGCCAAATCTGTGTGTATTTTTAAGGTGGAAGTTGATCATTTCCTGTTTGGTCAGGGCATCAAAGGATATGGCGAGAAATCAGGTGTATGGGGTTGAGTGGGATCCGGGATCAGCCATGATGGAATGGTGGAGAAGACTTGATGGGCAGAATGGCCTAATTCCGCTCCTATGTCTTATGGTCTTACATGCTCCACCCCTCACTACCAACACTGTATGTCGATAATCAGCCAGAGAGCTCAGATGGTGCATAAAAATCTTACAAGCAGCACGTCAATTAAAGAATTGGAAATCCTAGCAGGAGCTCCACTCTACTGATGCAAATAGCGATGTGCAGATCATTCTGAGAGTATTCTGTACAGATGTGAATTTTTTTCTTTCAGCTTCAGTTTCCAGTCCTTGGGGAGATGACTGCAGCCAGCTCTGCTGATCTTATCTTATGGTGAGCCCAGACAACCTTCTGGTCCACCACCACACAGGGTATCCCTCCTGTCCTGCATCTTGTTGAATAGGATTTGCATGTCCCTCTGAGTAAGTCTGGGTGCTTCCACCCTCACCCCTTCAGTCTCCACTTATCCCATAGCAGCCATTATGTTTGTGGTTGCTGTGTAGTTGTCATTGGATGTGCACCTTTAAAGGCTGGTATCCTACTGTAATCGCTAAGCAACAAAACTTTAGGACCGCAAACAACAGGAATTCTGCAGATGCTGGAAATTCAAGCAACACACATCAAAGTTGCTGGTGAACGCAGCAGGCCATGCTGCATCTCTAGGAAGAGGTACAGTTGACGTTTCAGGCCGAGACCCTTCGTCAGGACCAACTGAAGGAAGAGCTAGTAAGAGATTTGAAAGTGGGAGGGGGAGGGGGAGATCCAAAATGATAGGAGAAGACAGGAGGGGGAGGGATGCAAGGGGTATAGTCAGAGGGACAGAGGGAGAAAAAGGAGAGTGAGAGAAAGAATGTGAGTATAAAAATAAAGAACGGATGGTGTACGAGGGGGAGGTGGGGCATTAGCGGAAGTTAGAGAAGTCAATGTTCATGCCATCAGGTTGGAGGCTACCCAGACGGAATATAAGGTGTTGTTCCTCCAACCTGAGTGTGGCTTCATCTTTACAGTAGAGGAGGCCGTGGATAGACATGTCAGAACGGGAATGGGATGTGGAATTAAAATGTGTGGCCACTGGGAGATCGTGCTTTCTCTGGCGGACAGAGCGTAGGTGTTCAGCAAAGAGGACTCCCAGTCTGCGTCGGGTCGCCAATATATAGAAGGCCACATCGGGAGCACCAGACGCAGTATATCACCCCAGCCGACTCACAGGTGAAGTGTCGCCTCACCTGGAAGGACTGTCTGGGGCCCTGAATGGTGGTAAGGGAGGAAGTGTAAGGGCATGTGTAGCACTTGTTCCGCTTACAAGGATAAGTGCCAGGAGGGAGATCGGTGGGGAGGGATGGGGGGGATGAATGGACAAGGGAGTCGCGTAGGGAGCGATCCCCGCGGAAAGCGGGGGGGGGGGAGGGGAAGATGTGTTTAGTGGTGGGATCCCGTTGGAGGTGGCGGAAGTTACGGAGAATAATATGTTGGACCCGGAGGCTGGTGGGGTGGTAGGTGAGGACCAGGGGAACCCTATTCCTAGAGGGGTGGCGGGAGGATGGAGTGAGAGCAGATGTGCGTGAAATGGGGGAGATGCGTTTAAGAGCAGAGTTGATGGTAAAGGAAGGGAAGCCCCTTTCTTTAAAAAAGGAGGACATCTCCCTCGTCCTGGAATGAAAAGCCTCATCCTGAGAGCAGATGTGGCGGAGACAGAGGAATTGCGAGAAAGGGATGGCATTTTTGCAAGAGACAGGGTGAGAAGAGGAATAGTCCAGATAGCTGTGAGAGTCAGTAGGCTTATAGTAGACATCAGTGGGTAAGCTGTCTCCAGAGATAGAGACAGAAAGATCTAGAAAGGAGAGGGAGGTGTCGGAAATGGACCAGGTAAACTTGAGGACAGGGTGAAAATTGGAGGCAAAGTTAATAAAGTCAACGAGCTCAGCATGCGTGCAGGAAGCAGCGCCAATGCAGTTGTTGTATTAAAGTATAATACTTTAATACTGCTCTACTATGGCTGGGAAAAGATCAAAAGCTTCTGCAGAAGAAAGAGAAACAGAAGATGAATCCCCAGTCACTTTGAATTCAATCACTGACTTCCTTAAGCGGCAAAAATCAGAATTTTCTGAGGAGTTTCAACGACTTAATGGCAAATTGGATACAATTCAACGAACTTTATCTGAGCATGAGAACCAAATTCAGGAAAATACTACGAAGCTGGTGACACTTGAAGAGGACGTTGACAATACAATTAAACTCTGCAAAGAGTTATCTTTATCCAATGATAAAATGATGAAAAGGATTATCAGTCTAGAAAATAGAAACAGAAGAAATAACTTGTGAATCCTGGGTCTTGAAGAATCAATTGAAGGCGCTGACCCTACGAAGTTTTTTGCAAACTTTCTGAAACAACTATTCCCTGCTTCATTCACTTCCAAGCAGAAGCTCGATCGAGCATATCACTTGCCGACTTCGAAGCCATTGTCGTCGTCGGCGAGACCCAGATCATTCATTCTAAGTCTTCATGAATTTCATATTAAGAACCTTTTAATTCACCATACCCGTCGACAAGGAGTGATCGATTTCCAAAGTTATAGGGTCAGATCTGTGGAAGGCTACTCGTCTGAAGTTATGGTTGATCGCATGAAATATAAAGAAGTTATGTTGGAATTTTATAATAAAGGATATAAACCATCCCTTCAGTTTCCCGCCCATCTGAGTATTGTTTTGAAGAACGGATTGCAAAAAAGAATAAAGTCGGTTGAAGGAGCAAAAGAGTTTCTGAAGGATGAAGTCTAAAACTGTTATATTTCTTATTTGATCAATTTTTTCTTCTGTTAATATGAATTTGAAATAAGGTTTCAATAAGCTTACGTTTTGGCTTTTCATATATTGTCTTTTGTTTTTTTTGATACTTTTTTATTATATCCCTTTTTGAGGTTTTTTTTTAATACAGTTTTCTTTGAATTTGTTTAAACTGATCCTTTTATATTTTTGAATACTGAGTTATTTTTCTTTTTATATTGTGTCTTGGTAGGGACGTAATGACCTTGTAGGACTGGAGTTTTTGTCAACAGGATTTTTTGGGGGGGGAACTTAGTTCTTAGCTTGCTGACTGCCTATTGGTCAGCTTTCTCGCTTTGGGTGGGGGAGGAGTGAGGGCCTATTTCTCTCTGGGAGCTGAGTTGGGTTGATAATATAATCACTTGTTTGATTACCTTACATTACGGTTAGCTTTCTAGTTTTAATAACTTATGGCCAGATCTTTTAATTACATGTTGATTGGTATTTAGAATGGTTCGAAATATTAACTTATTTAGTTTGAATGTGAAAGGGCTGAATCACCCCATTAGACGGAACAAAGTGTTTGCTTATATTAAAAAATTAAAAGCACCCAATATTTTCTTACAAGAAACGCACATACGCAGCTGTGATAGCTTACGTTTTTTTACTTGGTGGAAGGGTATGTAATTCCATTCTTCGTTTAATGCAAAATCACGTGGAGATTCGATTTTTGTAGATAATACAGTTTCCTTTGTTCAGCATAAAGTTGTTTCGGACCCTGATGGTCAACTTGTTATTGTATCAGGGAGTTTAGACAGTAATTTGATTGTTTTGCTAATGTATATGCCCCCAATGTAGACAATCCAGGAATTTTTTTGAACATTTATTTTTATTTTTGCCAGATTTGTTTACTTATTCTCTTGTGATGGGAGGAGATTTTAACTGCTGGTTAGATCCAGTATTAGATCGCTCATCTGTCAAACCAGCCACACTTAATAAATCAGCTTTGTTTATCCAGTCCTTTCTAACTAAATGTGGTATAGTTGATGCTTGGCGTTTTCTCCATCTGACGGACAGGGAGTATTCCTTTTTCTCTCATGTTCATCATTCTTATACCAGGGTTGTTTTTTTTTATTGACAGTCAAATGATTCCATTTTTTCGATCGATCAAAGAGTTACAAAATACACATGGACTAAGATGTTAACTGTTCTGTGCTATCACCAGTCTCGAAGCATCAAGAATGATCTTACCTTGGCTACCTTGACTTCCTCAACAAGGGATTGCACTGGGATGGTAAGCTTTGTCTGGCTACTGTGGATTGCAACATTGGTGAGGCTGCTCAGTACTCCAAGCCACTTCTTCACATACTTGTTGATCTTCTGTTCCATTGCCTCAATGTGGGACATTGCCACTTCATAGACAGTTAGTGGCCACATTATCCGTGGCATCAGTCCGTACTGCAAGTACCAGAACTTCAACTTGCCAGGCAAGCCACACTTGTCAACAGACATCAGACCTCTGCTGATCTGTTCTCCTGTCTCTTGAACCCTCTTGGTGTCTCTCAGCTCCTCTGTGTACCATCGCCCGAGGCTCTTAACTGGTTGGTACTGAATGGATGGAATCTCCTCTCCACAAAGGGTGAAATGAAAGTCAACCAGCTTTCCTTTCCTAAGAACAAGGCTCCTTGACTTCTTGGTCTTGAACTTCATTCTTCCCCAATCCATTAGCTCCTCGAGTCTAGATAGTACATTTTCCACTGCCTCCGTGCTGAGACCCAAAAGGGTAAGATCATCCATGAACGCTCGTATTGGTGGTAACTCCTCTCCGCCATCAAGTGCGACACCTGGTCCCACTGATTCTGCAGCCATCACAATAACCTCCATGGCTAACACAAAAAGGATGGGTGAAATTGCACATCCCATTGGGATTCCAACATCCAAGCTCTGCCACCTAGTTGTAAACTGCTGAGTGGAAAACCTCATCCGGAAATGGTTGTAGTACTGCATAACAAAGTTCCTCACCTTCGCAGGAATCCATAGGAATTCCATCACAAACTCAATCAGGACATGGGGAACAGAACCATATGCATTTGCCAGATCAAGCCAAATTACAACCAGATTTCTTCTCAACCTTTTTGACTCCTGGATGGTATGCCATATCATACTAGAATGTTCAAGGCATCCTGGGAAGCCTGGTATTCCTGCCTTCTGCACAGATGTATTTACTAATCCATTTTCAATCACAAGTGAAGATATTCTTTCTGCCTGAATGCCAAACATAATCTTCCCCTCTACATTCAGGAGTGAAATTGGTCGGAACTGATTCAATGTAGAAGAATTCTATTCCTTCGGGATGTATGCTCCCTCAGCCTCACTCCATGACAAAGGAACAACACCTTGTCTCTACACCACCTTCAACAATCTCCACAAGTATTTCCTCAGTTGTTCACACTTCTTGAACACCTTATATGACACTCCGTTAGGTCCTGGCACTGAGCCTGACCTTGCCTTTCTGATGAATCGTTTGACTTCTGCCAGTTTGGGTTCTGACAGATCGAACTTCACTCTTGGCTTGGTAGGCTTCACAAGCCCTGAAATGTCAAGCAAACGAGCCTCCTGCTGTTCGTTACAGTAAGTGCTTGCTAGGTGATCCTCAAGTTCTTGTTGAGAGATGTTAAGCTGCCCGCTCTTACTTTGTTCAAACAGTTTCTTTGTGAACTAGTGTGGGTTCTCAAAGAACGACTTTCTTGCCTTCTCTCTTCTTTCTCTTTTTACGTTGTGACTCTGCATGACAGAGTGATGCTAACTTTATTCGAAAATGCTCTCGGAGATCAGCAAGCCCTGGCTTATTACATCAAAGTTGCTGGTGAACACAGCAGGCCAAGCAGCATCTGTAGGAAGAGGTGCAGTCGATGTTTCAGGCTGAGACCCTTCGTCAGGTCGACTGCACCTCTTCCTAGAGATGCTGCCTGGCCTGCTGCATTCACCAGCAACTTTGATGTGTGTTGCTTGAATTTCCAGCATCTGCAGAATTCCTGTTGTTTCCTGGCTTATTACCCCCACTTGCTACCTTCCACCTCTGTCTCAATGATCTAAGTTCTCTCCTCAACCTACTAATCTCCTTCTGGTGCCTGCTTGGTTGCTGTGTAGGCTTTGTTTTCTTCAACTCAACCAAACCAAACCTGTACTTTCCAACAGCGTAAATCATATCGCCCATCACTTCTAACTTTCTCTTTGATGTTCCCCTGAGAGTGTTCTCCAACATCGTACTGATATCCTCATCAAATACACACCAAGCCTTCTCATCTGCCATTGCTGGCCACTTGACCTTTCTCTTCTTCTCTACCTCCTCACCACCGCCATCATGCGAAGAATCTACCTGGGTACTATGGTCTGAAACCTGACCTGGGTTATCTCTCGTCTGACCTGGAGTATGATGACGCTCTCCAGAGTGAATTGCTGTGGCTTGTGAATCAGTGGTTGAAAAGACCACATCATCTGTGCTTGGTGAAGAAATCTCATCTTCATCCACTGGGATGGATAGCACTTCAACTTTGCTTGGTGGACTCGTAAACCTTTAATGCTGGAAAACGCTCTCCCACACCAACACACTGGACACTCAGAGCCTCTTATCCTAGCTCTTGGTCGTAGTCATTCCCTGTAATTAACTGTATCCGTCTGATTGGGTCCATCATTCTCCCTCCCTCTCGGAGGACCCCGAGGGTATGTTTCTCCATGTAAACTAGAAGCTTAAAGAGGTGGGTGCTCTTCTGAGCTGGTGCCCGGACTGCCAATTCTGACACCCCCGGTGCCAGTCTTTCCTGGCTGTCCACTGTCTCTCCACGCTGTCACCGGACTATTCCCGGTTGCCAACCAGACTATTCCTGGTAGTCCGTGGTGTCCAGAACAAAAGAGTTACAAAATACACGTGGACTAAGATGTTAACTGTCCTGTGCTATCACCAATGGGATCATCAGTTGATCTGCCACCTGTCTTCAGGAGTTTCGGCTGGCTTATGATCAAGACTCCCTCGAGGTAGTGGGCCAGCAGTGCTAAAGCACCACCTCCCACTGGTGAGCTTAAAAACTTGGCATCTGCCTCTATCGGAGTTGTTGGTCACTTCCATCCAACAGATAGTCTACTCTTCAGGTGTCTATGCAACTACTGAAGGGTTTGCAAGATATGTATACACTGTCTGACTATCTGCCCCTCTGGACATACTTGGTCCACACCCATGCTGATCCTTTCTCTGCTGCCTCAGCTACAGCCCTGCTGGTTGACTTGATCTCTCTTCTAGTGAAGCCAAGGTCACGCAGCCACTTCTGGAAAGTGAACGTAATAAACCTTATATTCCATCTGGGTAGCCTCCAACCTGATGGCATGAACATCGACTTCTCTAACTTCCACTAAGGCCCCACCTTCCCCTCGTATCCCATCTGTTACTCATTTTTATGCACGCATTCTTTCTCTCACTCCCCTTTTTCTCCCTCTGTCCCTCTGAATATACCTCTTGCCCATCCTTTGGGTCCCCCCCCCCTTGTCTTTCTTCCCGGACCTCCTGTCCCATGATCCTCTCGTATCCCCTTTTGCCAATCACCTGTCCAGCTCTTGGCTCCATCCCTCCCCCTCCTGTCTTCTCCTATCATTTTGGATCTCCCCCTCCCCCTCCAACTTTCAAATCCCTTACTCACTCTTCCTTCAGTTAGTCCTGACGAAGGGTCTCGGCCTGAAACGTCGACTGCACCTCTTCCTACAGATGCTGCCTGGCCTGCTGCGTTCACCAGCAACTTTGATGTGTGTTGCTTGAATTTCCAGCATCTGCAGAATTCCTGTTGTTTGGTAATAAACCCACGGCAGCCTACTTCGAATGGATAGCATGAGACCTTCCACCCTCTGTCTTTGCACTCTGATCTTAACTCTGCATACTTGGTTAACTTGCGCTCATGGGCTTCATCGATGGTGTCTTCCCAGGGTACTGTGAGTTCACCAATAACCGCCTCTCTACTGCTGTCAGACCATACGATTATATCTGGACGCAATGTTGTGAAAGCTATTTGCTCAGGGAAATTGTCTTTCCCGTCCCGGTCAGCCTTGACACACCAATCATTGGCTGAAGAAAGTATGCTTGATCGTGAGCCTGTGCTGTACACCCTTGACTTGGAGCCTTCTTTCACAAATGATATGCGATGTTCTGTGCAGCATGGGGCATGAGATAAGTTGTGCTGCAGTACTCTCTGCTCAACCGCTTCTGTTACAACTTTGAGAAAGTTTTTATGTCTCCAAATGTACATGCCGTTGGAAAGGTTGACTCTGCATGCGCTCAAGATATGTTGAAGTGTTCCCTTCTCGCCATAAGCAGCATACCTGTCTGTCTTATCTTCACACCAGGTGCTGAGGTTGGCAGGTGTTGGGAGCAGATCGTACGCTGCTCTGCATAAAAAAGAGATTGCTATTTCTGACTACTCTCCTGTACTTCTATCTTTAAATCTTCCTGATCCTATCCCTATGAATAGATTTTGGCGATTTAATTTAACTCTGTTATCCGATGAGGACTTTTAAAAATTTATGGAGAATCAATTTATTCTTTTTTTTGAAGAAAATACGTTGGAAGAGACGTTTAGTCTTATTATATGGGATACTTTTAAAGCATACATCCGGGGTCAAATTATTTCTTATACTGCAAACATCATTAAAAAAGTTAACAAAGAGAGAAATTAACTAGCTAATCAGTTAAAACAACTGGACCATAAATATGCTTCGGTATCCGATCCTGAAACATATAAGAGACGTATTGAAACTAAAGCTAAACATGATCTTCTTTTAACGTATCCAATTGAGAGCCAACTTTTCAAAGATAGAAGTCAATTTTATATTCATGGAGATAAAATTGGTAAGCTACTGGTTAATCAATTGAAACTATTTATAGCCAAGCGGCAAATTAAAGAAATACGTAACATTAATGGGGACATGACAACTGACCACCTCGAAATTAATGACACTTTTAGGGAATTTTATTCTAAATTGTATAGTTCTGACTCTGTTAATGATAATATTGCAATGAATAATTTTTTAGATCAATTAAATATTCCTAATCTTTCGATAGATGGTCGTAGGCAATTGAATCAACCCATTTCCCAGGAGGAAATTGCCCAGGCTAGTTGAGAATTGCATTCTGGGAAATCCCCAGGACCCGATGGATTCTCTGGAGAGTTTTGTAAGGCTTTTTCCTCCTTGCTTGTACCACACTTATGTTCTACCCTTACTGATTCCTTTAAGGTAGGAAGATTACCGCAGTCTTTTTACAAAGCTTCCATTTCGCTCATTCTCAAAAAGAATAAGAATCCTACCGAATGTTCTTCATATAGACCTATCTCTTTACTCAATTTTGATACTAAAATTTTATCTAAAGTGTTGGCTCGCAGACTTGAAAATATTATATCTTCTATAGTTTCGGATGATCAGACAGGATTTATTAAAAATCAATATTCCCATTTTAATATACGGCGTTTGTTAAATGTTATGCACTCTCCATCTAAGGAAATATCGGAATGTGTGATATCTTTGGATGCGGAGAAGGCTTTTGACAGAGTTGAATGGAACTATCTATTTACCTCCATAGAAAAATTTAATATTGGACCTAATTTTATTCATTGGATTAAATTACTTTATCTATCTCCCTCTTCTCGGGTTCTTACTAATTTTCAGAATTCTAAACCCTTTAAACTCCAACGTGGAACTAGACAAGGTTGCCCTTTGAGCCCTCTGCTTTCTGATTTGGTATTAGAACCCTCAGCAATTGTTTTTCAAGAGTCTAAAGAGATTACTGGTATTTTAAGGAGAGATACTATTCATAAAGTGTCACTCTATGTTTATGATTTATTGCTTTTTATATCTAATGTTATAACCTCCTTACCATGTGTGTTCCGTTTACTGACTAATTTTAGTCAGTTCTCAGGACGTAAGTTAAATTTACATAAGAGTGAACTGTTTCCTTTAAACAATTTAATACCAACTGATATTAACCTTCCTTTTAAAATTTTAAGAAAACAATTTACAAATTTAGGAGTAACAATTACTAAGAATTATAAAGATTTATTTAAGGAAAAGTTTTTAAGTTTAATGAATTATGTTAAAAACACTTTCTAATTGGTCGCCTCTCTCTTTATCACTGATTGGCCGAATTAATTCTATTAAAATGAATATCCTGTAGCGGTGCGCTACGTACAGCGCTAGAATAACCACACAGAGTCGGAGAGTTGGAGTTGCGGTAAAGAGATTTATTCAAACTTCGCCGCCTGCTTTTAAAGCCTTCCCGTTCCCGCACTCCCTGGGGCGGGACTGCTGTGGAGAATGCATATTCCCAGACCCTTTCCGCGCACGGGATTTTCCCCCTGCTGGTGAAGATGGCCTGGCGCCCTTTTTGGGGCCGGCCCTCTGCCTGCGTGCGCTGTTGTGAGCCGGTTCGCGGGTGCCAGAAAGTGGGTCGCCACATAACCCCCCGCCCGCCCCCAGAACCGGCGATACCTCCCCCAATGTCCACAGTCTGGATCGGCTTCTGTTTGGGAGGTCTGCCCCTGCGCCGCGGTGCCTGAGCCTGGACCAGCTGCACCAAGTCCACATGGGCCGGTTTGAGTCGGTCCACCGTGAAAACCTCCTCTCTCCCCCCAATGTCCAGCACGAACGTAGACCCATTGTTCCTGATCACCTTAAACGGCCCCTCGTAGGGCCGCTGTAGTGGTGCCCGGTATCCGCCCCGTCGTACATAAAGAAACTTACAGTTCTGCAGGTCTTTGGGTACGCAGGTCGGGTTCTGTCCGTGCTGTGAAGTGGGGATGGGGGCCAGGTTACCGAGCCTCTCCCGTAGTCTGTGCAGGACTGCTGTGGGTTCTTCCTCTTGCCCCCTTCGGGCTGGTATGAACTCTCCTGGGACTACCAGGGGTGCGCTGTACACCAACTCGGCCGACAAGGTGTGTAGATCCTCTTTGGGCACCGTGTGGATTCCGAGCAGGACCCAGGGAAGCTCGTCCACCCAGTTAGGCCCCTCCAGGCGGGCCATGAGAGCCGACTTCAGGTGACGGTGGAAGCGCTCCACTAGTCCGTTCGACTGTGGGTGGTAGGCAGTTGTGTGGTGTAGCTGTGTTCCTAAAAGGTTGGCCATACCTGACCACAGACTGGGGGTGAACTGGACGCCCCTGTCGGAGGTAATGTGGGCCGGTACCCCGAAGCGGGCTACCCAGGTTGCGATCAGTGCTCGGGCACAGGATTCAGAGGTGGTGTCGGTGAGTGGGACTGCCTCTGGCCATCTGGTGAACCGGTCTACGATAGTTAGGAGGTACCGCGCTCCTCGTGACACTGGCAGGGGCCCCACAATATCCACATGGATGTGGTCGAACCTCCGGCGGGTGTGCCTTGCTGTGCCGCTGCACCTTGGCTGTTCGGCACTGCGTGCACGTTTTGGCCCATTCACTGACCTGTTTACGCAGCCCATGCCACATGAATCTGTTGGAGACCAGCCGGACGGTTGTCCTGATGGAGGGGTGCGCTAAGTTGTGAATGGATTTGAAAACCTGCCGGCGCCAGGCTGCTGGGACGACGGGACGGGGTTGGCTGGTAGCTATATCACATAGTAGGGTCCTCTCACCTGGGCCTACGGGGAGGTCTTGGAGCTGCAAACCGGAGACTGCAGTTCTGTAACTGGGGATCTCAGCGTCTGCCTGTCATGCCTCTGCCAGCGCTGCATAGTCCACCCCCTGGGACAGGGTCTGTATGGTCGGTCTGGAAAGTGCGTCCGCCACGACATTGTCCTTTCCCGAGACATGCTGGATGTCTGTCGTGTACTCGGAGATGTAGGACAGATATCGCTGCTGGCGGGACGACCAGGGGTCGGACACCTTCATGAACGCAAAGGTAAGCGGTTTGTGATCTGTGAACGCGGTGAAGGGCCTACCTTCTAAGAAGTACCTGAAATGCCGGATTGCCAGGTATAGTGCCAATAGCTCCCGGTCGAAAGCACTGTATTTGAGTTCAGGTGGTCGTAGGTGTTTGCTGAAGAATGCCAGGGGTTGCCAGCGACCCTCGATGAGTTGTTCCAGCACTCCATGGACTGCTGTGTTGGATGCGTCCACCGTGAGGGCAGTAGGAACGTCCGTTCTGGGGTGCACTAGCATCGTGGCGTTTGCCAAGGCATCTTTGGTTTTAACGAAAGCGGCTGTGGCCTCTTCGTCCCAGGTAATGTCCTTGCCCTTACCCGACATTAGAGTGAACAGGGGGCGCATGGTTCGGGCTGCTGAGGGGAGGAAACGGTGGTAGAAATTCACCATACCCACGAATTCCTGCAGGCCTTTGACTCTGTTGGGTCGGGGGAAGTTGTGGACCGCGTCTACCTTGGCGGGCAGTGGGGTTGCCCCGTCTTTAGTAATCCTGTGGCCCAGGAAGTCGACAGTATCGAGTCCGAACTGGCATTTGGCTGGGTTGATTGTAAGGCCGAATTCGCTCAGGCGGGAGTAGAGCTGGCGGAGGTGGGACAGATGCTCCTGCCGACTACTGCTGGTTATGAGGATGTCGTCCAAATAGATGAATGCAAAGTCCAGGTCGTGTCCCACCGCGTCCATTA
Organism: Mobula birostris; assembly: GCF_030028105.1. Classification (NCBI taxonomy): domain Eukaryota; kingdom Metazoa; phylum Chordata; class Chondrichthyes; order Myliobatiformes; family Myliobatidae; genus Mobula; species Mobula birostris. The sequence goes on along the minus strand of NC_092393.1, from coordinate 10,663,817 downwards.
GCCGCTGGAAAGTCTGTGCGGCATTCTTTAGACCAAACGGCATTTGGAGGAATTCGAAAAGTCTGAACGGGGTGATAAGTGCTGTTTTCGGGATGTCGTCCAGATGTACTGGATTTGATGGTATCCCCGGACGAGGTCTACCTTGGAAAAGATCCTTGCGCCGTGTAGGTTTGCTGCGAAGTCTTGAATGTGCGGCACAGGGTAGCGGTCTGGCGTTGTAGCCTCGTTCAGCCTGCGGTAGTCACCGCATGGTCTCCAGTCCCCCGTTGCCTTGGGCACCATGTGCAGGGGGGAGGCCCATGGGCTATTGGACTGTCGTATGATCCCCAATTCCTCCATCTTCTTGAACTCCTCCTTCGCCAGTCGGAGCTTTTCCGGGGGAAGCCTTCGAGCACGGGCATGGAAGGGTGGTCCCTGGGTCGGGATGTGGTGCTGTACTCCGTGTCTGGGCACGGCTGCCGTGAACTGCAGTGTCAGTACTGATGGGAAATCCACCAGGACCCTGGTGAATTCATCGTTGGACAGCGTGATGGAGTCCAGGTGTGGGGCTGGTAACTTAGCTTCACCCAGGGAGAATGTTTGAAAAGTCTTGGCGTGGACTAGTCGCTTCCCTTGCAGGTCGACCAGCAGGCTGTGGGCTCGCAGAAAATCCGCCCCCAGGAGTGGTTGGGCCACGGCGGCCAGTGTGAAGTCCCACGTGAACCGGCTGGAGCTGAACTGTAGCCGCACCGTGCGGGTGCCGTAGGTTCGTATTGTGCTGCCATTTGCGGCCCTCAGCGTAGGTCCCGGTTCTCTGTAGCGGGTGTCGTAACTCGTTGGAGGTAAAACGCTGATCTCCGCTCCGGTGTCGACCAAAAATCAGCGTCCTGACTGCTTGTCCCAGACATACAGGAGGCTGTCCTGATGGCCAGCCGCCGTAGCTATCAGCGGCGGCTGGGCCTTGGCATTTCCCGGGAATTTGCAGGGTGGTCTACGGCGGCGGGCCTCTGTGCCCCACCGCTGGTGGTAGAAGCACCATTGTTCGTTAGGCTCTGCTGCCGGGCCTGGTCTGGTCTGTCGTTGGGTACGCAGCTTGGTGATCTGTGTGACGGATGCCCCTCTCCTTGGCATTCCACAGCACATCTGCTCGGGCCGCCACCTCCCGGGGGTCGCTAAAATCTGTGTCGGACAGCAGCAGGCGTATGTCCTTGGGCAGTTGCTCTAGGAACGCCTACTCAAACATGAGGCAGGGTTTGTATCCTTCAGCCAGGGCCAGCATCTCGTTCATTAATGCTGACGGCGGCCTGTCTCCCAAACCATCCAGGTGCATTAAGCGGCGTGCTCGTTCGCGCCGTGAGAGTCCAAAAGTCCTTATGAGCAGGGCTTTGAATGCTGTGTATTTGCCGTTCTCTGGGGGTGACTGTATAAACTCCTCAACTTGTGCAGCAGTCTCTTGGTCGAGAGAGCTCAGCACGTAGTAGTAGCGAGTGGACTCCGAGGTTATCTGCCGAATGTGGAATTGTGCTTCTGCCTGTTCCAACCACAGACGGTGTCTCAGCGGCCAAAAGCCTGGTAGTTGCAACGAAACTGCGTGAACAGATGCGGCGTCGGTCATCTCTGGCTCAAATATCGTTTGGGCCGTCGGAGTCACCAAATGTAGCAGTGCGCTACACACAGCACTAGAATAACCACACAGAGTCGGTGAGCTGGAGTTGCGATAAAGAGATTTATTCAAACTTCGCGGCCTGCTTTAAAGCCTTCCCGTTCCCGCCCTCCCTGGGCGGGACTGCTGTGGGGAATGCATATTCCCAGACCCTTTCCGCGCGTGGGATTTTCCCCCTGCTGGTGAAGGTGGCCTGGCGCCCTTTTTGGGGCCGGCCCTCTGCCTGCGCGTGCTGTTGTGAGCCAGTTCGTGGGTGCCAGAAAGTGGGTCGCCACAATCTTACCTAAATTTATATACCTTTTTCAAGCTGTGTCTGTTTTTATTCCTAAATCTTTTTTTGACTCTTTGGATTTAATTCTTTCCTCCTATATATGGAAGAATAAAAAACCTCGTATAAATAAAGCTTACCTTCAAAAAACCAAACAGAACAGAGGCTTTGCCTTACCCAATTTTAGGTTACATTATTGGGCAGTTAATATACAAAATATTACGTTCTGGATATATTACATTAACCAACGGAATTGCTTTATATGGGTTTCTTTGGAAATCAACTCTGCTATGAAATTTTCCATTATTTCTTTACTTGGATCCTTGCTTCCTTTATCTTTAAATAAAATAACTGACAATGCGGTGGTCAAACATACTTTGAGGATTTGGTTACAGTTTAGAAAACATTTTGGTTTATTGAGATTCTCCCTCTCAAGTCCCATCTTTTCTAGCAACACACATCAAAGTTGCTGGTAAACGCAGCAGGCCAGGCAGTATCTCTAGGAAGAGGTACAGTCGACGTTTCAGGCCGAGACCCTTCGTCAGGACTAACTGAAGGAAGAGTGACTAAGAGATTTGAAAGGGGGAGGGGGAGATCCAAAATGATAGGAGAAGACAGGAGCGGGAGAGATGGAGCCAAGAGCTGGACAGGTGATTGGCAAAAGGGATACGAGAGGATCATGGGACAGGAGGTCCGGGGGGAACCCAGAGGATGGGCAAGGGGTATATTCAGAGGGACAGAGGGAGAAAAAGGAGAGTGAGAGAAAGAATGTGTGTATAAAAATAAATAATAGATGGGGTACGAGGGGGAGGTGGGGCATTAGCGGAAGTTAGAGAAGTCGATGTTCATGCCATCAGGTTGGAGGCTACCCAGACGGAATATAAGGTGTTCTTCCTCCAATCTGAGTGTGGCTTCATCTTTACAGTAGAGGAGGCCGTGGATAGACATGTCAGAATGGGAATGGGATGTGGAATTAAAATGTGTGGCCACTGGGAGATCCTGCTTTCTCTGGCGGACAGAGCGTAGGCGTTCAGCAAAGCGGTCTCCCAGTCTGTGTCGGGTCTCGCCAATATATAAAAGGCCACATCGGGAGCCACCTACGCTCTCTTGTTTCTACGCAGATATTTCCCCTTACTGTTATAGAAGTACTAATGGAGTGGCCACACTCATTCATATGTTTTGGACATGTCTGAGCCTTGAAAATTTTTGGAAAGATGTATTTCAAACTTTTTCTGTACTTTTTCAATGTCAGTTTTAAGCCCAATCCTTTGACTGCCATTGTTGAGGATAGTGTTACAAAACTGAAGCCATCTAATTTGCGGGTATTGGCCTTTATATCTCTTATGGCCAGGAAGGCAATCTTGCTCAAGTGGAAGGAGGCTGCCCCGCCCACTCATGTTCAATGGCTATCTGATGATATGTTGTGCCTTGATCTAGAGAAGATTCGTTGTTTGATTTCTGATTCTGAACATGATTTTCTAATGTTATGGGGACCCTTTCTGAAATATTTTCATAATCTTTGAATTGTTATTAAAGTATGGATCTGTATTATAATATCACATGGTAAGGTATTTTTCTTTTTTCTTTTTTTTTACCAACCAGCTCATTTTGGTAGTGGGGGGGTAGACTTTTTTTAATAAAATACAATCATTTTATTTCATTTCATAATTCAGTCTTTTTTTCTACGTTTGATTTGGAATATGGGATACTGTGATCATATTATTGTGATTTAAATGTAATGTAATTCATATTATTTACTTGTATCCTTATGAATTTTGTATTTGTACTCATGCAATTTATATAATATCAATAAAAATATTGAAGAAAAGAACAGTTACACCATTTAAGCACATTGGTAATGTGCTAACACTTAGCCAATGAAAAATTGTCAGTAAAATATCAAGCAGTAATAAATCAAGGCAACTGAACTTGATGTGTTATCTAGAAGATTTTCTTGCTCATCCGAGAGGCTTGTTCAATTCTGATCCATGGTGGGTAGTTTTTCAGCTTAAACTCTTGAGTTGTTAAAATCTATACCAATCACATGAGGTTGAAGTCGTAGAGGTAATGAGAGGGTCATTAATCTTACCTTTGCTTGAATGGAGGCGTGAACTGTTGTGGAGACTTTGGGGTAGAGATGTTAGGACTGCATTGTAAGTAGCTGATAGGTGGTGTCATACCCTATCCCCAATGTTCAGGGATGGGTTTTCCAGTTTGACAAAGATGGCTCCTTTAACCCCTCATTCAAACCACCTGTCCTCCCTGTCCAAAATATGGTCTTATGATAACAATGTGCACAAGACATAGGAGCAGAATTGGCCATTTGGCCCATCGAGTCTGCTCCACCATTTAATCATGGTTGATCCTTTTTTTCTCCTCCTCAACCCCATTTCCTGGCCTTCTCCCCGTAATCTTTGATGCCATGTCCAATCAAGAACCTATCAATTTCTGCATTAAATACACCCAATGACCTGGCCTCCACACTTGCATGTGGCAACAAATTCACCACCCTTTTGCTAAAGAAATTTCTCCGCATCTTTGTTTTGAATGGATGCCCCTCTATCCTGAGGCTGCGCCCTCTTGATCTAAATTCTCCCACCATGGGGAACATCCTTTCCGCATCTACTCTGTCTAGTTCTTTCAACATTTGAGAGTTTTTGAGGAGATCCCCCCTCATTTTCTAAATTCCAGTGAGTACAGACCCAGAAGCATCAAATGTTCCCCGTATGATAGCCCTTTCATTCCTGGAATCATCTTTGTGAATCTCCTCCAGAACCTCTCCAATGCCAGCATGTCTCTTCAAAGATAAGGAGTTCAAAACTATACATAATACTCAGGGTGAAGCCTCACCAGTGCCTTATAAAGCCTTAGCAAATGAGTGTCCCTTGTCCTTTAGGTGTGGATATATGGCAGGATCTTGACTTGAGGTGTTAGCCCTCCTATGCTGGGCCATCTGTTTATGAAGTGGTTGTTTTGTCTCGCTGATATACAGATCTGTGCAGTTCTCATTGCACTGGATAGAATATGCAATATTGCTCTGTTTATGTTTGGGGTGTAGGATCCTTGGGGTATCAGCAAAAACTATAATTCAAATTACAATTTTAGCCTTGCATTAATTCAACTAATATCTTATATAGAACATAAAAATAAACAACCGATTCCAAAAGTTCCCCCTTTGATTCTATAAGGGATTTTAGCAGAAAAAAAACTTAAAGTATCTACGTAACAGAATAATGTGGAGGAAAATATTGAGAGTTAAGGATTTTGATAGACAAAGGCCTAATATTCAAACATGAGAAAATCTGCAGATGCTGGAAATTCAAGTAACACACACAAAATGCTGGTCTTGACAAAGGGTCTCGACCTGAAACGTTGACTGTACTTCTTCCTATAGATGCTGCCTGGCCTGCTGCGTTCCACCAGCATTTTGTGTGTGTTGCTCAAAGGGTTAATATTGGTCTTTTGAGTATGGAAACCAGTTTGTAGCTTAGTTTCTTATAGATGTGGCTGTGGCTTTCAACAGAGACAACTTTGGAATAAATACTTGAAGTTGCTTATCTTGTAAGAATTAGACTCAAGGATATGAGACAAGCTGTTTGTTAACACAAAGTTGTACGCAGGACTGAATTTTTAATTTTTGGCTGTTGCTATGTGAGCGTAGGTTAGCTTTTCTAATTCACAAGGTTAATTGAACACCCTTCACTTTTGTAATGGATTTGTACATTTATAAAAGGAGCTCTGCTCTCTATTATTGAGAGTTTGAAACCCACTGTTAGGGGTTCTGCTCCCCAAGATATCGCAAATTGAATAAAGCCCTTTTTACTTCAAAGTTTGTGTCTAATTTACTTGATCAACTTTAGTCAAATTTCCTTAGCAAATTAATTTCCCTAACAGTAATCAAAAACTACTTCTTAAAAGCATTTATAGTACTGCATCATAGAACACAGAATAGTACACATTACAGGCCCTTCAGCCCACAATGTTGTGCCAGCCCTTAAACCATGCCTCCCACATAACTCCCCACCCTTAAATTCCTCCATATACCTGTCTAGTAGTCTCTTAAATTTCACTAGTGTATCTGCCTTCACCACTGACTCAGGCAGTGCATTCCATGCACCAACTACTCTCTGAGTAAAAAACCTTCTTCTAATCTTCCTCTAACCTTCCTCTTGGAGCGTAGGTTGAGGGGGGACTTGATAGAGGTGTTTAAAATTATGAGGGGGATTGATAGAGTTGACGTGGATAGGCTTTTTCCATTGAGAATGAGGGAGATTCAAACAAGAGGACATGAGTTGAGAGTTAAAGGGCAAAAGTGTAGGGGTAACATGAGGGGGAACTTCTTTACTCAATGAGTGGTAGCTGTGTGGAATGAGCTTCCAGCAGAAGTGGTTGAGGCAGGTTCGATGTTGCCCTTTAAAGTTAAATTGGACAGCTATATGGACAGGAAAGGAATGGAGGGTTATGGGCTGAGTGCAGGTCGGTGGGACTAGGTGAGAGTAGGAGTTCGGCATGGACTAGAAGGGCCGAGATGGCCTGTTTCCGTGCTGTAATTGTTATATGATTATAAGGTTAATATCCCCCTCGAACTTCCCACCCCTTACCTTAAAGCCATGTCCTCTTGTATTGAGCAGTGGTGCTCTGGGGAAGAGTCGCTGGCTGTCCACTCTATCTATTCCTCTTAATATCTTGTCTTCCAAGTGTAAGCTGTCTCAAGGCCATTTGATAGGCAATAGGACTATTGTGAAGTTCCCATGGTGGCTTTGTCCACTGATATTGTTGACTACCAACTGTAAAAGCCAACCATGGTTGACATTCAAGTGCCAGTGGTACTGACCAGGAAGCATTGGCCATACTGATTATTGTAAACTACTTATGTGATGAGTTCAGGGTGTTGAAGATAGTTGATGGATCTGCCACCAGAGGATTTAACTTGTCAATACATTAACTGGAGAACCTATAATCCATCATCAGTTTCCAAAAGTTATGACGATGCCTTCTGTAGATGTTTTGCTTTGATGATATTGCTTGGCACTAGGTGGTATCTTCCCTGTAAACTTGACAGGATCCATTTCCAGCAGGCCATAGTAATTTTTGTCTTGTGACCATATAGGACAGTTAATGTGGATTTTTCCAACTGTATGATTTTACCTTCCATGAATTCAAAAGTGGAATTTAAAATCAATAGGACATCCATTCCAAGAAGGAGTTGCAAGATGTCTCCCACACAGAATTGTATTTCTTGTAGGTGAGGACCAAATTGTACTTCAACTAGTCTTGTTTTTGATTAGTTCAATTCTCTGTCCTCCAGCACCATGTGCATACCTACGCATGGTAGTCAACGGCACATTGCATCTTTGAGCAATAGCTTCAGTTATGCATCTTAGTTTTGCTCCTGTATCCAGTAAGAATTCAACACATTTATATCCAATTAGTAAGTTAACATATTGCTGTGAATTCCAGTTCCACTTGTTCTGTTGGTTAGCAGGTATAGACTGTTGACCCATCTGTATTGATCTTATTCAGACTTTGATATCTAACTCCACTTGTTTGGCAGCTTGTACGAGTTCTCTGTAGGGAACAGAGGTTTCATTCCAATTTGATGTTGTTAGCCTCAACATTTTGGTTTAATTAGTTCAATTCTCTGTCCTCCAGCACCATATGCGTACCTACGCTAGTCAATGACACATTGCATTTTGAGCAATAGCTTCAATTATGCATATTAGTCCTGCTGTTGTTAGTCTCAAACTATCCATGAAGGTCAACTTGAGATGGTCATATATAGTCTTCGATTTTATCTTAATTTATTCTTAGGACTCCTGAATACTGAGCCAAACTGTCCTATAGTAGTCTTCATATTCAGAAATATGTTCTGAAGGCTTTTGTTTGTATTCGACCACTTTCTTCCCATCAATCTGGTTTGGGGCTTGTCCTTCCAACCATGCCTTCATTGCTTCCCAACCAGCTGGTGAATTCTCTTTGTCATCTCCTATACTATCTTCAACTCATGGTATCAACTGGTTTATTTGCTGAGTTGTTAGCATGGTAGCTAACATTTCAATGCCATCATACGGATTCGATTTGTATATATTCAAGCCCAAGTCTTTGTTTCCATTTTTAGGATGTGGAATTTCTTTGAACCATTTGTCAAATTTTTCTGGATCTGGTGGTTGATGATAAATCTCCCGTATCCTTTCATACTCTCCATCTTCATTCTTGTGTGTTCTTCCGGTAGTCTGCCAGACCAATTACTTTATTACTGTCATCATCACTTAACCACCAGGGGTCTCTGTTGAGCCACTGTCTTAGATACTTTGCAGTTCCTTGAAACTCAGGGTGTACCTGTTTCTGAGGACTATTCAGAGCTAGCTGGCCATCACATGATTGATATTGCTCCTAACACCGCCCACCAAAAGCTCACACAGATCTGCCTCATTTCACTTTGCAACCCTGAATAGAGCTCCTGACTATGGACATACTTTGCATGTTGTTCTTTTACACGCTCCATTAATGCAGAGAACTGCTCTTTAGGTTTAGTGGCAGCCCCGTTGTACCATAATATTAGGTTATAACATGAAGCAAACTTATTTGTCCGATATTTTAGAATTTATATCGGTTTCTGGGTTTTTCCGATAATTTATACCAGCCACCTAGGTCGCACAACCTCAAAAATTTTAATAGGATCCGCCATAGATAAAATAAGATATGGCCTCTGCTCACTCTTTAAATGATGAACTGAAGATATTTATTCTCAGACAATTAAGGAACAGAAGAAGTTGCCTTATCTCCCAAATCTTCCTGGCATAATTCACATATTACTGTTGAATTATTTATGGTTTTATTACTATTTAGTATTATGGTGCAACTGTAATGAAAACCAATTTCCCCCGGAATCAATAAAGTATGACTATGAAAATACGCACTTAAAATTTACTGACGAAGGGTCTCGGCCTGAAACGTCGACTGCACCTCTTCCTAGAGATGCTGCCTGGCTTGCTGCGTTCACCAGCAACTTTTATGTGTGTTGGTTGAAGTAAGGACTAAGTGAGTTTGGCTTGTGGAAGCTTTCGAACATGATGTTGAAGAGGTTTTGGCATCCCATGACCAAGAACTGATAGATGAAGAGATGATGCAATTGGAAGAGGAAAGGACAACAATTGAAACTGAATACAGTAGCAAACGGACTGCAAGTGAAGTCGTCCAGGAACTGAACGTGAAGCAACTGTGTGAGATTTTCGCTGCAATGATAAAGTATGACTTTAATTTTGAAAGGGTACGTAGGTTTAGGGGATATTTGGAGGATGGTTTGAGTCCTTACAAAGAACTGTATGATAGAAAAATGCGCGAGGCTCAGCAGTCAAGCAAGCCTTCCACATCAACCACAGCAGACGACGAACCTCGACCTTCGACATCGAGGCAGGCAATCATAGGAGAAGATGAGCTGCCTGCTCGAATGGAAACAGATGACGAGATGGCACCCCAGTGTCCCACCACCCCCCGATTCGCGGAGAATGCAGTGGTAGCCGGGAGGCACACAGCACATCTTTAAGAAAAAAGCTGAAATAAACATGCTAATTAATTAGTTGCTGCCCGACATGTAATTATTCAGCATGTTTATTTCGGCTTTTTTCTTAAAGGTGTGCTGGATGCCTCTCAGCTACCGCTGTACCCCTGCATGCTTCGCGGTTCGGTATCTGTCGGCGGTCTGGAGGGTGGGGGCCACTGCACCACCCAACCTGCGACGACTCAGTCTAACACACCATCATCAGTGTGCTCGGCGCTAAAACCAATTCCAGTAAGTGATACTACACTGTACATACGTTATTTCTACTTTATATATGCTGTGTATTTTTACGTGTTATTTGGTGTCATTTGGTAGCTTCATAGTTTAACGGTTACTAGAGAGCACTTGCGCCGTGTTTTTGCCAACAGCGCTTGCGTGAGATTTTCTGCCGCCGGCGCTTGCACAAGATTTTCGCTATGGAGAACGGTGCAGTAATGATTGTGGAAAAGTATTTCTACTTTATATAGGCTGTATATTTATCATATCATTCCTGCTTTTACTATATGTTACTGTTATGTTTTATGTGTTATTTGGCATGATTTGGTAGGTTATTTTTGGGTCTGCGAACACTCAGAAATTTTTCCCATATAAATGTAATTGCTTCTTCACTTTATGACATTTTGGCTTATGAACCGTTTCATAGGAACGCTCTACCTTCGGATGGCGGGGGAAACCAGTATCCTAGGCTCCAAGGAATAAAGTCCTAGCCTGCACTCTTTTCAATTTAATGATGCCTTTCTTTTAACAGGGTGACTAAACTGTACACATTGCAGAGATGCAGGAGAATGCAAATATTTGCACCTGGAGCAACACCCAAAGCACAATAGGTCAGGCAGCATCTAGAGTGGAAAGTGGACAATTGACATTTCAGGCTAAGATTTCCATTGGTTTGAGAAGAAGGGTTTTTTATATTTGAAAATAGACTTTATTAACAATAAAATATATAAAAAGGAAATAATGATGCATAAAAAGTTTTACATTCATGTTGATATGTTTTCTCTGAAAGTGTAAGCTTTGAGAGAAAAAGGCACAGACAAACACAAACATATCTCCATTGTCATACTCATGGCTCCCTGAGGTGATACACCTTCTGATTATTCAATGGGCTTCCCCACCCAACTCAGCCCCTCCATATGCAATATTGGAAGGAGCCTAGACTGTGGTCCTTCCCCACAGTGTCTTAGCATTGGTTGCACCCAGCTTCAGTGAATCCACCATGACATATTCCTGCAGTCCAGATTGTGTCAATTAGCTACATTCCTTTACAGAAATCTCAATCTACAAGAAGACCAACAAGTTTTGGATAGACCAAAGGACGTCTTTCACTGAATTGATTACCTTCCAGCAGTACTTAGATAGATTATGAAGACATGCAGTCCTCTCTTATTGTCATTTAGTAATGCATGCATTAAGAAATGATACAATATTTCCTCTGGTGTGATATCACAAAACACAGGACAGACCAAGACTGAAAAAAAACTAACAAAACCACATAATTATAACATATAGTTACAACAGTGCAACAATACCATAACTTGATGAAGAAATCCATGAGCACAGTAAAAGTTCAAAGTCTCTCAAATGTCCCACAACTCACGCAGACGGGAGAAGGAAGATAAACTCTCCCTGCCATACCCGACCACGGTCCGACTCTGAGTCATCCGAAAACTTGGAGCTCTGATCAGTTCTCTGACACCGAGTACTGAGCGCCATCTCAGTCTGAACGATTCGATCTCCATCTCGGTCGCCAACAGCAGGCAAAGCCAGGGATTTTGAGGCCTTCCCTCCGAAAGATTCCCGACCGCGCAGTAACGACAGCAGTGAACGAACCTTTCAGAAATTTTTCCAGATGTTCCTCTGTGCTTTCACGTCCATGGCCCCTATTTAACAGATATGATATCATTTTTCACCGGAGGGCTGTGCACACACGGTGTGCTGCTTCTCTCTCCTCCCAACTTGATGTCTGTCTTGGTGTATATCCCCACCAACAGCCTGTAGGTCAGAGAGTCCTCTGTTATACGGTGTTGGGGATAAACCAGGGCACAGATCCTTGCATCCATCTCCACACCCTCTTTGCAAATCCACATTCTGCAAAGAGGTGGGTGATTCTCTTCCCCCTACAGTCATCCCAAAGGCAGCGTATGTTGGGGGTGAACATGATGGCGTATAGAGCTCTGACTGGGGAGGCACCTCTTGCCATCAGCCAAGCGATGTCTTGGTGTTAGTTGGCCAGATCTGGCAATGGGATGTTCTGTCAGATGGTTTGACTCCATCTGGCCCCAAGTACAGCAGCCATAAGAGCATATCACACCTAATGACTAAGTTCTTTCCAGTTATTGATAGCAAGTCCAGCTGAAGGGCCTTGACCCAAAACATCCACTGTCCATTTCTCTTCCTAGATGCTGTTTGATCAGCTGAGTTTCTCCACAATACAGATGGACAATATCCCTATCCTGTAGTTTTCCCACAGCTGGCAAATGAATGACATGCCGACCCAGATAATAAAGAGAAAATAGTTTGCGAGAGATTAAACACTCTGAAAATATACAGCACCAAATGGTCCATGCTGGAAATGTTACTGTATGTTGCCTAATTTAGTGTTATATTACTCGCCCTCCTTCCTTGTCTCCAAGAATCAGAGTGCAAAGGGACTGAAGAGTCTTCATCCAGGACTCCCTGAAGGTTAACTTACAGGTTGAGTCGGTAGTATGGAAGGAAAATGCCATGTTAGCATTAATTTTGAGAGGACTAGAATATAAAAGGAAGGCTGGCTTTGGAGAGGGGCCGGAGGAGGTTCATAAGAATGATTCTAGGAAGGAAAGGGTTAATGGATGAAGAGCATTTGATGGCTCTGAGCTGTATTCGCTGAAATTTAGAAGAAAGATGGGGGATCTCACTCAGTTTGAATATTGAAAGGCTGAGATAAAGTGGAGATGAAGAGAATGTTTCCTACTGTGGGAGAGTCTAGGACCAGAATGCACAGCCTCAGAATAAAAGGACGTCCCTTTAGAAAATTTTTTAAACCAGAGGGCAGTGAATCTGTGGAATTCATTGCCACTAATGGCTGTGGAGGCTGTCATTGTGTATATTTAAAGTGGAGATCGATAGGTTATTGATCAGTCAGAACTTCAAAGGTTATGGGGAGAAAGCTAGAGAATGGGGCTGAGAGGGATAATAAATTAACCATGATGGAATGGCAGAGCTCTGGGTCTTATGGTCTTACGATCTTATGGTCATTACCTGCCTTCACCTTAAAACCATCAGTGCTATTTAGCATGGCTGTTCCAGGTGGTAACAAGTTGCAGTGTTGTGGACAAACTGCACTAAACGAAACATTCAGTAGAACTAATTGTTTGTATTTGTCGTTGGGAGTCTTGTCATCTTGTGATACACCATTGCCCAGCAAAAACTGTGAGATCTACACTTGACCCTCATTCCCTTGCTAACTAATCACTCTGCAGCATCATAGTTTGCCAAAAGCAAAAAAAAAATCTGGCTGTTGTGGCTACGTTTTCAGTAGGAGTGACCATCACAAGTCAGCTGCTCTCTTACAAACTTCTTTAGTGTCTTCTTAAAGGGGCTGTGCAAACCTGTCTTTGAACAAGCACAGGACAGGGAGAGGTACTCCCTCACCTCAAACTGTATAGCCACTCTTTGCCTTCACTTTGCATGAAGCCTCATTTTCTGCATGTGGCAAGTATCACCTTTCTCTGTTTTTTTCATTGTCCAGTGGATAAAGGGTTAAATCATGAAGTGAATGCAGTACAAGTCTCGACCAGAGTGTATGTGGGTCCTGCACAGGAGAAGGTTCACAGCAATTTCTTGCCAACTTCAAGGACATTGATGATTTTTACTTTTACTTTTTACTTTTACTAAAGGATTCTTTTACTTTAGTGCCTCCTGATAATCATTCATTCCGGATTATAACAGAAGAGTTGGTGGTAACCAGCAAAGATGTTGGGATTTCTCTCAGAAAGCGGAAAGTGGTCTGCCTCCAGCTGGGTCAACAAGCTCATGTTGAAACTCCAACCAGGGATTGCATGGGAGGAGAGAATCAGCAAGCTTCATGGGCTACAGCAGAAGAGGTGAGAGCTAAACACTGATTCTTTCGCTGTGTATGAGAGAGGGTCTGAAATCTTACAGTGTCTATAGTTCCGATTGCTGCTGGAAATGGGGCAAAGGTAGACACCGAATGAAGACTGAAGAAAGAATGAAGAATGAAGTCTGTGGTGGCTCAATGGTTGGTGGCCAAACTCACATTTGATAAATTGTGACACCTTTGGAGTCTAACCAGCAGTTTGTCTCCCTGAGTTCCCAGCAGAAGTCCTTACACAGTACATTGCTCTATTTCTAAATTGAAAAATCCTAGGTGAACTGATGGCTGACATCCCGAGGTGGTGAGTGGTGATGGTCCAACAGTGAGTTTGTACCAAATTGGGGGCACTGCTTTGTCGGAAGTGGCACAGGTACTCAGGGCATTGTCAAACTGAATGATTGCCCAAGGAGACTTCCAGCATATATCTAGCATGAGCTGTTTGCAATGTGCGTATGTTAGTGGAAGCTTTGCAACAGGGATATGTGTAATTAGAGGATGCATAATGTAAAGTTTTGTCATGGATGTTCTATAATGGGATGGTGTTCTATAATGGGATAACAGGATAGCAGTGAAGCATGAGTATGTGTCATTATATAGGTACTGTATGTAATAGGATGGCTACCTGATATGGCAGGATGCAGTGAGGGGTCCTAATAGGACAGTATGGTTGGAGCTTATGTTAGGTGACATAAGAGCATAAGACCATTGAATCTATTTGCTCAAGCCATTTGATCATGGTTGATTTGCTGATTTATTATCCCTCTCAACCTCCTTCTCCTGGTAACCTTTGATATCCTTACTAAACAAGAACCTCTGCTTTCAATGTACTCTGTAACATAATTGTGTGTATGATGGGGGTTGGGGGTGGAGAAGGAGGTGCACCAGGTTATGTAACACTTGAGGATACTGTATGTTTGTTCTAGGGCAGTGCTTGTTCTTCAGTTGTCTTGTTTTCCTTTTGCTGCTGGCCCAGAGTCTCATTCTGCTGAGCACGTAGTTGATATTTAGCAGCCAGCCATGTTACAAGAACTGATGGCCCAATCAGTGCAGGGAACAGGTCACAGTGGTGAAGTTTAAAAGGAGAATTTCATGGGCATTCAGGCTCATTCTGATGGCTCAAGCAGTGGCAGGAGCAGGCCACAGCAATGAGGTTTCTCGCGGGTTGGTGGCGCTTATTTAAAAGTACAGAAGGGACAAGTGGGGCAGCCATTGTTGGACGTAGGCCAGTGGTAAGAGTAGGAGTGTCAGGCTTTGGCTCAAAGGAGGCTTCAGGTCGAAAGAGGCATTACCTCTGGGTAAGTTTATGTTAAGATTCCTTTTTTTCTCTCTTACTGTACCTAGTATAGTAAATGGCTGTTATGTGTTCTTCATGCCAGATGTTAGAGTCCTAGGAGACCCAGAGTCTCCCAAGGAACTACATACGTGTGAAGTGCATCTAGCTGCATCTCCTTGAAGACTGTGTTAGGGATCTGGAGCAGCAGCTGGATGACCTTCAGCCTGTACGGGAGAGTGAGAGATAATCGATCAGAGTTACACGGAAATAGTCACCCCGAAGTTGCAGGAGGTGAGGAGCCGGGTGACTGTCAGTAGAAAGGGAAATATGACTAGGCAGTTAGCGCAGAGCATCCCGTGGCCATTCCTTTCAATAATAAGTGTACCGTTTTGGATACTGTTGTGGGGGATGACATTCCAGGGAATGCCACGGAGACCAGGTTACTGGCATAGGTCCGTGGTGCAGAAGGGAAAGAGGGAGAAGAGGGGAGCAATAGTGATAGGAGACTCAATAGTCAAGGAACAGACAGGAGATTCAGTGGATGTGAAGAGGACACCTGGATGGTATGTTGCCTCTTAGGTGTCAGGGTCAGGGACGTCTTGGATCGTGTCCTCAATATTTTGGGGAGGGAGTGAGAGCAGCCAAATGTCTTGGTATCACTGATATAGTAAGGAAAAGCAAAGAGATCCTGAAAAGAGAATTTAGAGAGCTAGGTAGAAAGCTGAGAAGCAGGATCTTCTGGGTAGTAATTTCTGGATTGCTGCCTGTGCCGTGTGCCAGTGAGGGTAGAAACAGGATGAGTTGAATGCTTGTCCCAAAGCTGGTGCAAGGAGCAGGGCTTCAGGTTCTTGGATCACTGGGATCTCTTCTGGGGGAGGTATGACCTGTTCAAAAGTGACGGGTTGCACCTGAACCCAAGGAGGACCAATATTCTTGTGGGCAGGTTTGTTTGACCTGTTGGGGAGGGTTTAAACTAATTTGGCTGGGGGGTGGGAACCAGAATGAAAGGACCCGGATAGGATAGATGGTAAAAAAGCAAAGATAGCATGCAGTCAGACTGTCAGGAAGGGCAGGCAGATGATAGGAGACAATTGCAGGCAGCATGATGAGTATCAGAGCATTAGGCATGCAGAATCAAAAAGGTAGCAAATACAGTACTCAAAGTGTTGTATCTCTCTGCACGGAGTATATCAAATAAGGTGGATGATCTTGTTGCACTATTACAAATTGTCAGGTAGGAAGTTGCGGCTATCGCTGAATCCTGGCTGAAGGATGGTTGTAGTGGAGCTAAATGTTCATAATTACATGTTGTATCGGAGGGATAGGAAGGTAAGCAGAAGGGGTGTTGTGGCTCCGCTGGTAAAGAATGGCATCAAATCAATAGAAAGATGTGACATAAGATCAGAAGATATTGAATCCTTGTGGGTTGAGTTAGGAAACTGCAAGGGTAAAAGGACCCTGATGGCAGTTATATAAGGGCTCCCAACAGAAGCTGGGATATGGACCACTGATTATAACAGGAAATAGAAAAGGCGAGTCAAAAGGGCAATGTTATGATAGCCATGGGAGATTTCAATATGCAGATCGATTGGAAAAATCAAATTGGAAATGGATCTGAAGAGAGTGAGTTTTTTGAATGCCTAAGAGATGGCTTTTTAGAGCAGTTTGTCGTTGATCCTTCTAGGGGATCAGTTATACTGGATTGGGTGTTATGTAGCGAACCGGAGGTGATTAGGGAACATAATGTAAAAGAACCCTTAGGTGGCAGTGATCACAATATGATGGAGTTTAATTGGAAATTTGATAGGGAGAAGGTAAAATCTGATGTAGCAGTATTTGAGTTGAATAAAAGAAATTAACCATATAACCACGTAAGAATTACAGCACGGAAACAGGCCATCTCAACCCTTCTAGTCCTTGCCGAACTCTTACTCTCACTTATATATAAAAAAATAAGGCCAAAGTAAATTGGAAAGAGATGTTGGCAGGGATGACAGCAGAGTAGCAATGGCATGAGTTTCTGGGAAAAATGAGAAAGATGCAGAATGGATATATTCCAAGAATGAAGAAATAGTGAAATGGCAAAATAATACAACTGTGGCTGACAAGGGAAGTCAAAGCTAATGTAAAAGCAAAAGATATGGCATACAGCAAAGCAAAAATCAGCGAGAAGATATAGGATTGGGAAGCTTTCAAAAACCTACAGAGAGCAACTAAAATTCATTTGGAAGGAAAAGATGAAATATGAAAGCAAGCTAACAAACAATATCAAAGTGGATAGTAAAAGCTTTTTCAAATATGTAAAGAAATAAAAGAGAGATGAGAGTGGATATAGGACTGCTAGAAAATCAGGCTGGAGAAGTAATAATGGGGGACAAGGAGATGGCAGATGAAATAAATGAGTACTTTGCATCAGTATTTACAATGGAAGACATTAGCAGTGTGCCCAGATGTTGAAGGGTGTGAGGGAAGAGAAGTGAGTGCGAGGGAGAAGGTGCTCAAAAAGCTGAAAGACCTAAGGGTTCATAAGTCACCTGGGCCAGATGAACCCCTGAGGGTTATTAAAGAGGTAGCAGTAGAGATTGTGGAGGCAATAGTAATAATCTTTCAAAATCATTGGACTCTGGCATTGTGCCAGAGGACTGAAAAATTGCAAATGTCACTCCACTTTTTAAGAAAGGAGGAAGGCAGCAGAAAGGAAATTATAGACCAGTTAGCCTGGCCTCAGTGGTTGGGAAGATGTTAGAGTCAATTG
The DNA here is from genome assembly GCF_030028105.1 of Mobula birostris. Classification (NCBI taxonomy): domain Eukaryota; kingdom Metazoa; phylum Chordata; class Chondrichthyes; order Myliobatiformes; family Myliobatidae; genus Mobula; species Mobula birostris. Next base: position 10,646,222 of record NC_092393.1, on the reverse strand, counting down.
TTAAGGATGAGGTTATGGAGTACTTGCTAACACAGGACAAGATAGGAAAAAGTCAGCATGGTTTCCTTAAGGGAAAATTTTGCCTGACGAACCTGTTGATATTCTTTGAGGAGATTACAAGTAGGATAGATAAAGGGAAAGAAGTGGGTTGTATACTTAGACTTTCAGAAAACCTTTGACAGGGTGCCACACATGAGTCTGCTTACCAAGTTTAGAGACCATGGTATTACAGGAAAGTTGCTGGCAAGGTTTGAGCATTGGCTAATTGATAGGAAGCAGCGAATGGGAATAAAAGGATCCTTTTCTGGTTGGCTGCCAGTGACTAGTGGTGTTCCATAGGAGTTGGTGTTGGGATTGCTTTTTATGCTGTATATCAATGATTTAGATGATGGAATAGATGGCTTTGTTGGCAAGTTTGCAGATGGTACCAAGATTGGTGGAGGGCTAGGTCGTGTTGAGGAAACAGGTAGGCTGCAGAAGGACTTAGAGAGATTAGGAAAATGGGCAAGAAAGTGGCAAATGAAATACAATGTTAAAAAATGCATGTTCATACATTTTGGTAGAAGAAATAAATGTCCAACCTAGTTTCTAAATGGGGTGAAATCCAAAAATCTGAGAATCCCATAAAGGTTAACCTGTAGGTAGAGTCTGTGGTGAGGAAGACAAATGCAAAGTTAGCATTCATTTCAAGAGGTCTAGAATACAAGAACGGGGATGTGATGCTGAGGCTTTATAAGGCATTGGTGAGGTCTCACCTTGAGTATTGTGAACAGTTTTGGTCTCCTCATCTAAGAAATGCTTTGCTGACATTGGAGAGGGTTCAGAGGAGGTTCACAGGGATGTTCCGGGACTGAAAGGGCTATAATATGAGGAACATTTGATAGCTCTTGGTCTGTACTCACTGGAATTTAGAAGGTTGATGGGGGGGAACTCATTGAAATTGTTCAAATGTTGAAAGGCCTAGACAGAGTAGATGTGAAAAGGGTATTTCCCACGGTGGGAGAGTCCAGGACAAGAGGGCACAGCCTCAGGATAGAGAGGCGTCCACTTAAAACAGAGATACGGAAAAATGTCTTTAGTCAGAGGGTGGTGAATATCCTACTAAGAACTTGTACTGTAGAAAAGATAACTCCTGTGGGAATAACATTCGTAACTGCAACGAACCCTTCTGGCTTGTTCAGGGAGCTGGAGAGTATTGGGCTCTGAAGTTTCTAGAGCACATGAATTGATTAATTCAAGTACACTAAAGGTTGAGTGGAGCCCACGGGCAATGCCAATGGTCCCAATAACCAAGAAGAATGGGTCTGTCAGGATTTATGGTGACTTTAAGCTCACTATTAACCCAGTACTGAAAGTAGATCAATATTTTCTGCCCAGGATAGAGGACATCTTCAGTAAAGTGGAGGCCTACAGATGGACGTGGAAGAAGAGTCCAAAGAATTTCTCACCATAAACACTCACAATGGGCTTTATCATTATAGTAAGGCTTATTTTTGGAGTATCATCTGAACTTGTACTCTGGCAGAAAGTTATGGACCAGGTGCTGTAAGGCTGCCCAGGCACTCAGTGTTACCTGGATAACATCATTGTTACTGGTAAGGAAGACAAGGAGCATTTCCAAAATCTCAAAAGACTGTTAAAAAGGCTAGAAGATTATGGGCTGGGAGCATGACACAAGTGTGAATATTTTAAACCAAGCCTCACTTATTGTGGTCACACCATTGATGCACAGGGATTACACAAGTGTGCTGAGAAATTTCAAGCAATGATGGATACCACAAGATCAAAGAACGTGTCACAGTTTCAGTCCTTTTAAGGATTTGTCAATTACTATGACAGGTTCCTGTTAAACCTGGCTACTGTGCTTCACCCCTTGAACTCAGTTCAGGAAGAAATGGCAATGGACAAAGCAGTGTGAGGTATCTAGCTTCAAAAAGGTAAAGGAAATGGTGGCGTTAGACACTGTACTCACACATTATGATCTGCATAACCTAGAGAAGCTTGCCTGTGATGCCTTGCCTTATGGCATAAATACAATCAGGTCTCATGTTATGAATGATGGCAGTGAATGCCCCATAGTCTTTACATCATATCATCAGTCACCTCCAGACCCATAGCCACCAATCTCCCATTTGACTTTGAAGCCATGGTCATCTTCGACTACGAAGGACAAACAACAACAACAACATCATGTTTACAGAGAAACATTACGCATATTGACAGGGAGGCTTTGAGTCTGGTTTGGAGTGTAAAACATTTCAACCAGTACTTGTATGGGAGAGAGTTTACTCTCATTACTGACCATCAACCACTAGTGTTCATTTTCATTCCACAGAAGGATACTCCACTAACAGTAGCAGCATGAATACAGAGATGGGCTCTGTTTCTTGAAGGACACAATTAAAAGATCAAATTCAGGAGGACAATTAATCATGGAAATGCTGGAGGATGTCCAGATAACCCTTGGAAAACAAAATACCTGAAAAATTTACAAAAGAGGACACTCTTCTTGATGTTTTCTCCCTAACACAAATTGGAATTCTCCCTATCACACTAGAGATGATCCAAATGGAAACCAGAAAGGACCCTGTCTGGTTCAGGCCTACATGGTCACCCATAATGACTGGAATATGCGGCAGAAGTACCATTTCCCCCATTTTTATCAAATTGGGATGAACTTGTCCTTGACGAAGGTTGTCTTATGTGGGAATTGAGAGTTGTATCATCCAAGTTGAGAGCTAAAGTGTTGGAGGAGCTACATGCTGGTCATTTAGGCATGGTCAAAATGAAAGTGTTGGCTTGAAGCTTTGCCTGGTGGCCTGGGATAGATCAGCTGATGGAGCAGCTTCCCATGTACTGTTCGGGATGTCAACATGTCAAGAAGATGTCAAGAGCAGTGCCTTTTCATCCCTGGGAATGGCCTGCATTGTCCTGTCCCAGAGGCAACTCCAACAACCACCATGGAGGAGGCCCCAGAACTTGATATTGTTTCACAGCCACAAATCTCACCTGCCAAGCAGAGGGATCCCCCTTGTCAGGAAAGATATTATTCCAGAAGAGAAATAAAGCTTCCACAACAATTAAATCTTTAGGTCTGAATGGGACAATTTAAAACCTACTATGCAGTGGATTTCTGTATCGTAGTTGTATTATTTAGTGTATTATGTAAGTGGTTGGTTGCATTCTCTATTGACATGGAGTTTATAGCCAAGCAGGGAGGTGTGTTCTGTGTTTAATATTTTGGTAATTGTTGAGTAATATTGTAAGTATATTGTTTGATTAAGCATGCTTTGTTCATTTACATAATTGATTGCAGGTTCTCTGTAAAAGTTCATAAATGGCATACGTCATCACACCACCACATGATATGTGCACACCTCACTTAAAGTAGAAACCTAAGGTAGACTCACATTTCAGACTCTCCGTTTTTTCCTCTAAATTAGATTTATACTTTGGAGTTATAAAACATAACAGTAGCCATGCCAGTTTCCAGCAGAACAAATCCACCAATGCCATTCTCTCATAACATTTCCCTACACCCTTGCAATATTTTCTGTCCCAACACCCTTCAACACTCATTGGATTCTTTTGCCTCTTATTTGCACTGAGGGATAACTTACAGTGGATAATTAACCTACCAGTGTGTCTTTGTGCTGGTGGAGGAAACAGGAGCACACAGAGTAAACCGACACAGGCACAATGGGATCATGCAAACTCCACAAAGAAAGCACCAGAGGTCAAGATTGAGCCCTGAGGCAGCAGCTGCCTGCTGCTTAGTCATTTTACTCAAAATTGAAAAGAAAGATTTGCAGTTAAAAGGGCATTCCATAAACTCTATTTGTTTTTGCAAAACAGAAGGGTACTCAAAATAAAGAGAAACTTTGATAAAATAAAGGTATGCTTTTGACAGTTTATAATTCCAGTGGACATGGAATTCTGATAAATGCCAGGTGGTATATGAGAAAAATGTTCTTTTGCATCATTCTGATGGATTAACTCAATGGATTGAGCAGCATCTGTGGGGGAAGGGAATTGTCAGTGTTGTATTGAGTCCCAATGCAAGGTTTTGACCTCAGATGTTGACAATTCCTATTACTGGAAATTAGAGAAATCAGTATTCGTGCCATCAGTTTGCAGGCTACTCAAATGGAATATGAGATGTTTCTCTTTCAACCTGAGTTTGGCCTCAACATGCCATGACAGGAGGCCTTTCAGAATCAAATGAGAATCAGAATCAGGTTTATTACTGGCATGTGTTGTGAAATCTGTTAATTTAGCAGCAGCAGTTCAATGCAATACATAATATCAAAGAAGAGGAAAAAAATAAGTAAATCTATTATGTGTGTATTGAATAGATTAAAAATTGTGCAAAAAAACCCAGAAATAATATATATTAAAAAAGTGAGGTAGTGTTCACGGGTTCAATGTCCATTTAGGAATCGGATGGCAGAGGGGAAGAAGCTGTTCCTGAATCGCTGGGTGTGTGCCTTCAGGCTTCTGTACCTCCTACCTGATGGTAACAGTGAGAAAAGGGTGTGTCCTGGGTGCTGGAGGTCCTTAATAATGGACGCTGCCTTTCTGAGACACCGCTCCTTGAAGATGTCCTGGGTACTTTGTAGGCTAGTATCCAAAATGGAGCTGACTAAATTTACAACTCTATGCAGCTTCTTTCGGTCCTATGCAGTAGCCTCCCACCACCCCTCCCCCCACCCCACCCATACCAGTGATGCAGCCTGTCAGAATGCTCTCCACAGTACACCTATAGAAGTTTTTGAGTGTATTTGTTGGTATGCCAAGTCTTTTCAAACTCCTAATGAAGTAAAGTCGCTGTCTTGCCTTCTTTATAACTGCATCGATATGTTGGGACGAGGTTAGGTCCTCAGAGATCTTGACACCCAGGAACTTGAAACTGCTCACTCTCTCCATTTCTGATCCCTCTATGAGGATTGAGGATCCCTCTATGAAGGATGTATTCCTTCATCTTACCCCTCCTGAAGTCCACAATCAGCTTTTTCGTCTTACTGACATTGAGAGCAAAGTTTGACAGGCATTTCACAATACAAATGGGAGATCAAATCTAAATGGATAGCCACTGGAAGATCCTGTCTTTTGCGATGGTCAGAGTGAAGGAGCTCGACAAAGATGTTTCCCAATCTGCACTGGGTCACGCTGATGTGAGCACTGGATACAAACAATTCCAACAGACTTGCAGGTGAAGTGTGACTTGGAAGAATGTTTAGGGCTCGGAATGCTGGTGAAGGAGGAGGCAAAGCACATAATGCTTACAGGGATAAATGCCAGGAGGGAAATCTGCAAGGAGGGAATAGTGAGCAAGCGAATCACGTAGAGAATGACTTTTATGAAAGTGGAGTAGGTAGGAGAAGGAAATATGTACTTAGTGGTAGGTTCCTTTTGTGGAGAATGATGTGCTGAATATGACACTGACATGTCTGTTCATGACTTCCTCTACTGTCATAATGAGGGCAAAGTCAGATTGGAGGACCAACACCCTATATTCCATCTGGGTAGCCTCCAACCTGATGGCATGAACATTTACATTCAGTGGTCACTTTATTAAATATACCTGCTTGTTAATGCAAATATCTAATCAGCCAATCATGTGGCAGCAACTCAATGCATAAAAACATGCAGACATGGTCAAGAAGTTCAGTTGTTGTCCAGATCAAACATCAGAATGTGGAAGAAATATGATCTAAGTGACTTTGACTGTTGGTGCCAGATGGGTTAGGTTTGAATATCTCAAACTGCTGATCTCCTGGGATTTTCACACACAACTGTCTCCAGAGTTTATAGAGAATGGTGCAAAAAAAGAAAAGACATCCAATGAGCAGCAGTTCCAGGGATAAAAACATATCAGAGAAGAATGGCTAGACTGGTTTAAGCTCACAGGAAGGTGACTGTAACTCATACAACCATGCATTACAGCAGTGGTGTGCAGAAGAGCATCTATGAATGCACAACACATTGAATCTTGTTATGTCTCTTCTCTCAATGTGAAATGGAGACATTTCTTTCTCCCTTACTAGGGAGAGAGAGTGCCTGTGGTATGTTGAATACTGGGTGAATGAGTAGGATGTATATTGTATGCATTTCTCTGACATTAAATGTACCTTTAAAACCTTTGAAACCTTGAACTTACACTCAATGGCCACTTTATTCGGCATAGAAGGTACTGTATCTAATAAAGTGGCCACAGAGTGTATTTTCTAACTTGCAGTGTATTCCACCATCCCCCTTCTCTCTTTTTCCATTTTCCATTCTGTTTACCCTTTCATCCCTTCTCTTCTCCTCAGCTGCCCATCAACCCCTCTGGTTCACCTCCTTCTTCCCTTTCTTCCATGGTCCATTACCTTTTGCTATTAGATTCCTCCTTCTGCAGCTCTGTAACTCTTCCAATCATCGCCTCTGAGCTCTTCATTCTCCCCTCCCCCACCCACCCATCTTCCCCTTGATAGATGCTGCCTGATTTACTGCGTTCCTCCACCATTTTAAGTGTATTGGAGTGTAAGTAGGAATGGGGTAATATACTGGCATGGACTATCAGCAGGTGACAGAGTAAGATGAAATGTGCGATTTTTACATAGAGAGGCTGTATCTAGTTACGTACCACAGGGATTAGGGAACCAAGGATAATATATTGTAGTTTCCTGATGATACAAATACAGAGTGTAAATGAGGATACAGAGAGGCTTCAAGAGGATGTAGACAGAATAATTGAATTATCCAGGATATTTACAGAGAATATGGCTACTCTACTCCCTGCACTTAAGACCTTGTGGCCAGATTCTGCTCTAACTCTATCTATGTGCTTGCAGATAGTGTCACCATAGTGTCCGTATCTCAAATAATGATGAGTACAGGAAGTAGATAGAGAGCTTAATGATGCTATAACAAAACTTTTTCCTCAATGTCAATAAAGCAAAAGAGTTGGTCATTGACTTCAGGAAGACTTTGGAGCACTTGCTCTTGTCTACATCAACTGTGTTGAGGTGAAAGAGTTGAGAACTTCATGTTCCTAGGAGTGAACATCACCAAAAGGCAGTCTTGGTCCAAGCACATTAATTTCACAGTTAAGCAGATCTGCAGCAAAGGGTTGATAGTTTTATTCTTAAGAAGGCAAATTTGTTATATGAAGACAGTAAGTAGATTGGGTCTCTGGTATTTCACTAGCAGGGCTATCTACCTGGAGTGATAATCTTATAACAAGTTGAAAAGGTTCAAAGGTTCATTTTATTGCCAAAGTCTGCATATACAATGCAGCTCTGATATTCATCTTCTCTAGATAGCCATGAAATACAGAAAAGAGAAAAGACATCAGCCCCCTCCCCGCACAGAAAGGAAAAAGAAACAAAATTTGCAAGCCTCAAACCCACCCCCCCCACCACCCCCTCCCACGCACAAAAGCTAGCAGATCTCCCACATGGAAAATGGTGGCTGGAACATTGAACCCTAAACCCCAATCCCCTCCCTTGCAAAAAAACAGTGACAATAACATCAAACTCCCAACCCTCTCTCACAGAAGTGAACAGTGACAACAGCATCAAACCCCTAGTCCCCTTTCTCGCAGAAAAGAACAGCGACAACAATATCAAACCCCCAACCCATACACACAAAAAAGATCGCCCATGCAGAAAAAACAACAAGGACATAATACCCCAAATCCTCAACCCCTCCCTCTCAAAAAAAGCTAACATATTACCCACTCCGACCCCAGCCTGCCAATCGACAACAAGAAAGAAATCACAGAAAACTGCAGGAGAACAATATAAACTACAGTCCAATAATTACATAAGTCTTATAATTTCGAAAGTATCCTCCTGTCAGAATTGAACTCAGTTTTTCTCAGCGCCTCAAAATGGAGTTAATCATGGCCCCCACCCCGTCTCTAGTCTTCTCCATGAGGCAGCTCTTGATCCTCTTCAGGGCCAGCAGAGTGTTAGATCATTTGATCGAACTCCAAACTGCATGTCACAGACTCCAATAGATTCCGAAATGCAATCAAGACCAAAAGAGCAAGCAGATCGCGGAGAAGAAATGAAATAATTGAAGACAGTAGCTGGAAAATGTTGCCTGAGGAATCATTGTTCACTGGCGCCATCTTCACCAGACCTCCTTTGCCATTTTGAATTCGGGACAGAGATGTGAAGAAATTTCTTAACACAGTGGGTAGTAAGCCTTTTGAATTTTCTGTTCTAGAGAGCTATAGGAGCTTGGTTGCTGAATGTATTCAAGGTGGAGATTGATAGACTGTTAGACATAAAGAAGACTGAAGGGCAGGTGGTTAATGCAGAAAACTGGTGCTAAATGGTGGAGTAGGTATGAGGGAACCGAATGGTGTGTTCCTGCCTCTGTTTCTCATGTTCCAAAGTCTTCACTGTGCCATTTTCTCCCCCTAGGATCACTGAGACACCTCTGTTTTCAGCTGCAAGAGTAAATGATGTGAGTGCCATCAAAAAACTTTTGGAGTCACCAACTGTGGACCCTTTTGAGAAAGGTGAGAGCCTGTAATTTATTATGTAGAAAGAGAATTCCTAAGCATTTTCTACACTGTTGTAAGCGTTGACTTTATATTACCCCATTAGCACTTAAATAACTGAGCATTCAGAAGGTTTAGCAAATCTATACGATGGACTGACTAAAGGTATAGAAATGTGAGTCTTTGATGGTTTGAAGAATCATTCTACCAAGTTCCACTTCCATTTTACTGAATTATTAGGCAGGATTGCAGGTTTCAGGATCAGCCCCACCAGCAACTATTAGTTGTCAAGGCTAGAGCTCTGGAAATGCTTCCCTGAGCTTTGCCTCACACAGCAAAGTTGCTGGTGAATGCAGCAGGCCAGGCAGCATCTCTAGGAAGAGGTACAGTTGACATTTTGGGCCGAGACCCTGTAGTCCTGATGAAGGGTCTCGGCCCGAAACGTTGACTATACCTCTTCCTAGAGATGCTGCCTGGCCTGCTGCGTTCACCAGCAACTTTGATGTGTGTTGCTTGAATTTCCAGCATCTGCAGATTTCCTCGTGCCTGAGCTTTGCCTTTCTGCTTCCCTCCCTGTTGCTTTAAGCTGCAATATTTGTTTTGTTCTTTGGCTTGAACAGTCTCTATAAAATTCTCCTAACATTCTAGCAACATTAAACTGTCTTATCTGATGATCAAAGGATATTGAAGTGCAGCAATTGGGTTTTGAACTTGGACCATGCCTTCTCTTGGGGAGGTGAGATTTCAGTGCCAGGGGTTTCCCAGGCCACTGAGAGATTTGAGATCAAGCAAGCAGTGGTCATTGATCTATGCCACATGTCTAGGTTGCAACATTATCAAAATGCACATGCGAAGACTGAATGACTTTCATTCCACACAGTGCCCTGTGCTCACCTTTTTCAGCTGTCATGCCAGTCTGATGGATGTCTGTTGAGGCCTCTAATGTTGCCTGGAATGAAAATACAAAATGCGGGATATCCTTAGAAGGCTAAGCAGTGTCTGTAAAGACAGAAATAGAGTCAACATTTCAGATCAGTAGCCTTTCAGCAGAAGTAAGAAAAATCAGAAAGTCAATATTTCAGAGTGAAAAAGATGAAGAGGACTTTGGAGAACAAAGAGAACATCTTTGGTTGGATAGAGACCAATGATATAGATGGTGTTAGTGTTGGCTGAGAGAGACAAGTCTTGCTGGTCATTGAAAGATATAGCATGGGTAGGCCTTTCAGCCCACTAAGTCTATGCAGGCCATCAACTTGTAATATTCCTACAATAATCCCACATTAATTTTTTTCTTGTTATTTGTAACTGATCTGTCTGGACGAGTGCTTCAAGAGGACCAATTTTGACCTTTGCTATCTATTTTCTCTTAATATGTCTATAGACATCCTTGAGATTCTTTTTCACCTTGTCTGCTACCTCATGTCCTCTTTAAACCTCCTGATTTATCTCTTAAGTGTTTTCTTGCATTTCTTATATTCCTCGTATCTTATTTGTTCCTTGATGCCTATACTTGCAATGCACTTCCTTCTTCTTCTTAACCAGAGCCTCAATATCTCTCAAAAACCAAGGTTCCCAAACCTGTTAGCCTTGCCTTTTATTCTGACTTTATTTCTGATACAGTCTGCACTCTCAGAATTAGACTTTTGCAGGCCTGCCACTTCTCAAGCATTATTTTGCCAGAACACAACCTATCCCGATCCACACCTGCCAGATCTCTTCTAAAGCCATCAAAATTGGCCATTCTCCAATTGAGAATCTCAACTTGCAGACCAATTCTATCATTCTCCATTAGTATCTTGAAAAGAATGGAATTAATATCACTAGAATCAAAGTGTTCCCTAAACACACTTCTGTCCCCTGTACTGTCTCATTCCCTAAGAGGAGATCCAGTATTGCACCCTCTCTAGTTGGGAACTCTACATATTGATTAAGGAAACTTTCCTGATTACATTTGACAAACGCTATCCCATCCAATCCTTATACAATATGAGCGACCCAGTCAATATGTGGAAAGTTACAATCACCTATTATCACTACCTTGTTTTTCTCGTAATTGTCTGCTATCTCTACAAATTTACTCCTCTAAATCTTGATATTGGGAGGTTTATAGTATATTCCCATTAACTAGTCATCTTTTTCTTATTCCTCAGTTCCACCCACATTACTTCTGTAGATGACTCCACTAGTATTTCCTCTCTGAGTACTGCTGTGACATTTTTCCCAATTAGTGATAGATAGATAGATAGCTATACTTTATTGATCCCGAGGGAAATTGGGTAATGCCACCCTTCTCCCTTTTTTATGTCTAAAACAATGGAACCCCAAAACACTGAGCTGCCAGTCCTGCCCATTCCCTTGCACTAAGTCTCACTAATGGCTGAAACGTTGTAATTCCTTATGGTTATCCATGCTCTGAGTTCATCTACGGTACCCACAATATGGCTTGCATTGAAATATAAGCACCTCAGAACATTAGTCAAAGTTCAAAGCACATTTATTACCAAACTATGTATACATTATACAACCTTGAGATTCATCTCCTTACAGGCAGCCAGAAAACAAAGAAACCCAAAGGCAGGGATGTGATGCTGAGGCTTTTTAAGGCATTGGTGAGGCCTCAACTTGAGTATTGTGTGCAGTTTTGGACTCCTTATCTTAGAAGAGATGTGCTGGCATTGGAGAGAGTCCAGAAGAGGTTCACAAGGATGATTCCAGGAGTGAAAGGGTTATCATATGAAGAACGTTTGATGGCTCTGGGTCTGTACTCGCTGGAATTTAGATAGGATGAGAGTGGATCTCATTGAAACCTTTTGAATGTTGAAAGACCTAGACAGAGTAGATGTGGGCAAGGATGTTTCCCATGGTGGAAGAGTCTAGGACAAGAGAGCATAGCCTTAGGATAGAAGGGCGTCCACTTAAAACAGAGATGTGGAGAAATTTCTTTAGCCAGAGGGTGGTAAATTTGAGGAATTTGTTGTCACATGCAGCTGTGGAGGCCAGGTCATTGGGTGTATTTAAGGCAGAGATTGATAGATTCTTGATTGGACATGGCATCAAAGGTGACGGGGAGAAGGCGGGGCAATGGGGTTGAGAAGGAGAAAAAAAAGGATCAGCCACGATTGGAGCAGACTCAATGGGCCAAATGGCCTAATTCTGCTCCTATGTCTTATGGTCAGAAAACCCGTTTAAAAAAAGACCAACCAACACCCAAGATGCAAAGAGTTAACAAAATAAAACAAATCATGCAAACCATAAATGCCATATTCAGCATTTCATTTTCTGCCTTTGCATCTACTTTCCCCATGGCCACTCCACTTACTGATGTACGACTCTGGTTCCTATCTACCTGCAAATCTAGTTTAAGCCCATGGAGCAGCATTAGTAAAATTTTTCCCAAGGATAGTGGCCTGCTTCCAGTCCAGATGCAAATCATTAAGTTTGTACAAGTCCCACCTTCCCTGGAAGAGAGCCCAGAGGTCCAAAGAGCTGAAACCCTCCTTACTCCACCATCTCCTTAGACATGTAACTTCAATACCTTCCTATCTCTGGTCTTACAAACATGTGGCACTGGTAGAAACCCTCAGATCACCACCCTGCAAGTCCTGTCCTTTAACTTGGCAGCTAATTCCCTGTACTTTGCAGGACCTTGTCATCCTTCCTGCCTATGTCATTGTTACCGATATAGACTACAGTCTCTGGCTGCTCACTCTCCCCCTTAAGAATTCTATGGACTCGCTCCAAGACACACTTCACCCAGGCACCTGCGAAACAATGTACCATCTGGGAGTCTCATGGTTGCCATAGACTTCCTGTTCTTCCCTTGAACCAGTGAATCCCCTATCACCACTGCTCATCTCTTCTACCCACTTTCCTTTTGAGCCACAGAACCATATTCAGTGCCGGAGACCTGACTGCTCTGGGTTTCCTCTGCTAGGTTGTTCTCCCCCCTGAAGTACCCAAAACAATGTACTTTTTATTGAGGTGAACAGTGGCAGAGCTACCCTTTCTCTCTCCTGGTGGTCACCCAGTTACCCATATCCTGCAACTGCCTTCCTATAATTCTTGTCAATCAACCCCTGAACTCCAGAATAATCATCCAGTTCTAGCTCCAGTTCCCTAATGCGGTCTGTAATGAACTGCAGTGGGTGGCAGATGTCTCTATCAAAGGAGGTGTAAGGTGTTACTTCCCTCCACTGGTCTGCAGGTCACCCTTGGGCAAGATGTGGCACCTACTTAGCCCCTCGATCTGGGTCACGTGAAGCCATGGGAGCAAGTGGTGGATGGTCGTATGAGGAGCCAGTCTATATCACAAGTCCTGGTTATGTGACCACTTACGCCAGATAGACAATCTCTGAAGAGTATTGGTAATGGCTGGGGTCACCCGTCTTGTAAAGATACTATCCAGAAGAAGGCAATGGAAAACCACTTTAGTCGAAAAACTTGCCAAGAACAATATTGGGCATGATCATGTTCACCTACTTCATACAGCACAGCACATAATTCAGTCAGACTGTCAAGAAGGGCAGGCAGATGATAGGACATAATTGTAGTCAGCAGGGTGACTATCAGTGCATTAGTGATGCAGTATCAAAAGGGTAGCAAATACAGCAATTAAAGTGTTATCTCTCACCGCACGGAGTATAACAAATAAGGTGGATGATCTTGTTAAAAATTGTCAGGTATGATGTTGTGGTCATGGTTGAAGGATGGTTGCAGTTGAGAGGTAAACTGAATAAAGTGTGTATGGAACCAGAGGAGATGGCAGAAGTACTTAATGAATACTTTGCTTCAGTATTCACTACGGAAAAGGATCTTGGCGATTGTAGGGATGACTTGCAGCAGACTGAAAAGCTTGAGCATGTAGATATTAAGAAAGAGGATGTGTTGGAGCTCTTGGAAAGCATCAAGTTGGATAAGTCACTGGGACTGGATGGGATGTACCCCAGGCTACTGTGGGAAATGAGGGAGGAGATTGCTGAGCCTCTTGCGATGATCTTTGCATCATTAATGAGGACAGGAGAGGTTCCAGAGGATTGGTGGGTTGCAGATGTTGTCCCCTTATTCAAGAAAGGGAGTAGGGATAGCCCAGGAAATTATAGAGCAGTGAGTCTTACTTCAGTGCTTGGTAAATTGATGGAGAAGATCCTGAGAGGCAGGATTTATGAACATTTGGAGAGGCATAATATGATTAGGAATAGTCAGCATGGCTTTGTCAAAGGCAGTTGTGCTTTACGACCCTGATTGAATTTTTTGAGGTTGTGACTAAACACATTGATGAAGGTAGAGCAGTAGATGTAGTGTATATGGATTTTAGCAAGGCATTTGATAAAGTACCCCATGCAAGGCTTCTTGAGAAAGTAAGGAGGCATGGAATCCAAGGGGACATTGTTTTGTGGATCCAGAACTGGCTTGCGCACAGAAGGCAAAGAGTGGTTGAAGATGGGTCATATTCTGCATGGATGCTGGTGACCAGTGGTGTGCCTCAGGGATCTGTTCTGGGACCCCTGCTCTTTGTGATTTTTATAAATGACTTGGATGAGGAAGTGGAGGGATGAGTTAATAAATCTGCTGATGACACAAAGGTTGGGGGTGTTGTGAATAGTGTGGAGGGCTGTCAGATGCAACAGTGGGACATTGATAGGATGCAAAATTGGGCTGAGAAATGGCAGATGGAGTTCAACCCAGATAAGTGTGAGGTTGTTCATTTTTATAGGTCAAATATGATGGCAGAATATAGCATTAATGGCAAGACTCTTGGCATTGTGAAGGATCAGAGGGACCTTGGGGTCTGAGTCCACAGGACACTCAATGCTGCTACGCAGGTTGACTCTGTGGTTAAGAAGGCATACAGTGCATTGGCCTTCATCAATTGTGGGATTGTGTTTAAGAGCCGAGAGGAAATGTTGCAGCTATATAGGATCCTGGTCAGACCCCACTTGGAGTACTGTGCTCAGTTCTGGTCGTCTCACTACAGGAAGGACGTGGAAACCATAGAAAGGGTGCAGAGGAGATTTACAAAGATGTTGCATGGATTGGGGAGCATGCCTTCTGAGAATAAGTTGAGTGAACTCAGCCTTTTCTCCTTGGAGTGACGGAGGATGAGAGGTGACTTGATAGAGGTGTACAAGATAATGAGAGGCATTGATTGTGTGGATAGTCAGAGGCTTTTTCCCAGGGCTGAAATGGCGAGCAGGAGAGGGCATATTTTTAAGGTGCTTGAAAGTAGGTACAGAGGAGATGTCAGGGGTAAGTTTTTTATGCAGAGAGTGGCAAGTGCATGGAATGGGCTGCCGGCAGTGGCGGTGTAGGCAGAAATGATAGGGTCTTTTAAGAGACTCCTGGATGGATACATGGAGCTTAGAAAAATAGAGGGCTATGGGTAAGCCTAGGTAGTTCTGAGGTAAGGACATGTTAGGCACAGCTTTGTGGGCCGAAGGGCCTGTATTGTGCTGTAGGCTTTCTATGTTTCTAAATGTCCAAGGTTACACATTGTGTCGGAGGGATAGTAAAATGGGCAGAGGGAGTGGCATGGCTCCGCTGGTAAATAATTGAATCAAATCAGTAGAAAGATGTGACATAAGATCGGAAGATGTTGAATCTTTGCAAGTTGAGTTAAGAAACTGCAAGGTTAAAAGGACCTTGATGGCAGTTATATACAGGGCTCCAAACAGAAGCTGGGATGTGGAGCACAGATTGCAATGAGAAATAGAAAAGGTGTATCAGAAGGGCAATGTTATGATAGTTATGGGAGATTTCAACAGACTAGTCGATTGGGAAAATCAGGTTGGTAATGGATGTCAAAACAGTAAGTTTGAATCTAAAAATGGCTTTTAAGAACAGCTTTTCACTGAGCCTACTAGAAGATCAGCTATACTAGATTAGATGTAATGTAATGAACCAGAGATGATCGGGGAGCTTAAGGTAGAAGAACCTTTAGGAAGCCGTGGTCACAATATGATTGAGTTCAACTTGTAATTTGATAGGGAGAAAGTAAAGTCTGACGTAGCAGTATTTCAGTGGAGTACAGGAAATTACAGTGGTATGAGAGGGGAGTTGGCCAAAGTAAATTGGAAAGAGATGCTGGCAGGGATGACAGCAGGGCAGCAATGGCTTGAGTTTCTGGGAAAAATGAAGAAGGTGCAGGATTGCTATATTCTGAAAACAAATAAATACTCAAATGGCAAAATACAAACGTAGTATAACCATGGGTGACAAGGGATGTCAAAGCTAATGTAAAAGCAAATGAGAGTGCATACAACAAAGCAAAAATCAGCGAGAAGACGAGAAGATAGAGGATTGGAAAGCTTTTAAAAATCTACAGAGAGCAACTAAAAGTATCATTGGGGGGAAAAGATGAAATATGAAATTAAGCTAGTAAATAATATCGAAATGGATAGTAAAAGCTTTTTCTTTTTTTTAATTTTATTTTTATTTGGATAAGGAATTCACAAATATCGTGTACTTTTTTCACACATATAACCTTTTCCATTTTTTTATATGTATAAAACTATAATTATTTATACATTCTTAAGTACACATTGAGATGATATAAAAGGAAATTAAACACTTAAATAGATAATTATGTACTGTGGTAATTCTAATCTATTAAGCTAAGTAATGGTATTAGTTGTTAAGAAAAATGGTAATAATAGTCTCCATATAACACTTCTGGACCATTTCCACTGGTCCAAAATGTTGTATATAAGCCTATGTATCAACCATTGTAGGTGTTTATATCCTAATTTGTTCATGCTTGCTCCTGCCCACAGACATAATTATCCAATCCCTATGTACTTATTTACTTAATTTTTTCATTTTTTTAATCCCTTTCCCAAATCTTTCCCTTTATTTGCATTAATTCTCTATTTTCCAAAAGAAAACAAAAAAAAAAAGACATTTAGACTAGGGGTGCTTACGTTAGCAATATTACTGTGTTGATGAGAAGAGCAGTATAGATCATTAGGATAGTCATCTAAAGTCTGCTCACATTGGGGTTATATATTCAATCCATTTATTCCAAATTTGATACAATTTTTCTTTTTGAATTCTCAGGGAGTAAGTCAACTTTTCCATTTTAAATATTTTCAAGATAATTTCGTGCCAATCTTCTAATGTAGGTGGTATTGGATTTAGCCACTTTCTAGTGATTGCTTTCTTACTTGCCGCTAAGAGGGCCTGCAGCAACTTTATATCTTCCTTCTGTTCAAGAAACAATACATGCCCCAAATAGAGCGTCTCAAAGTTCAGAGGTACCTGAGACCTAAGTACCTTAACTAATGTTCTATGAATACCTTCCCAATATAGACTTAATTTAGGGCAATCCCAGAAAATATGAAAATGATTTGCCTCCTTGGAGCCACACCTTCTCCAACACGTCACGTTTGTATCTTTATATTTTTCCTGATATGGGGTCTTGAAATATCTTATAATGTTTTTCCAACAATGTTCTCTCCAAGTCAAAGAATTAGTCGAGGACCATTGAAAGCTGCAGATTTTCCTCCAAGCCTCCTCTGAAAGTACCAACCCCGCTTCTTTCTCCCACTTCTCTTTAATATACAGTGTATTTACATTTTTAGCATGGGAGAGTGCATTATATAATCGAGAAACTGATTTACTAGGTATTGAACTGCAAGCCGAATTCAGAATCTTGAAAAATTCTAATTCTACTGTTGATAGGTCTGTATATCTACAACTCTGGTTAACATAGTTTCGCACTTGAAGGTACCTAAAAAAGTCATTATGTTCTAGGCCATGTTTGTCCTGCAGGATTTGGAAACTTTGTAATACTCTTTTATCTATAAATGAGAGGTAGGTTGTAAGACCTTTCTTTATCCATAGCTCAAATCTTTTATCTCCTCTGTTGGGAAGGAATTCGGTATCATATGCACACTATCTAAAGAGTTTTAACATGTTATTAATTCCACATGAATTAACCACCTTCTGCCATACTTTTAATGTAAAATTTATCCAAGTGTTTTTAAATTTTTCCAACTGGGCCATCAATCCTTTGTCAGCTATTGAGGCCTGAAGAGGAAAACTGTCAACTAATCCACATTCTATTTCCTTCCATCTAGCCTTATATTCCCTATTACACCAATATAACAGAGGGGTTATCTGTGAGGCATAAAAATAATTTCTCAGGCAAGGAAGAACCATACCTCCTCCTTCCTTCCCTAACCGTAAGGTGTTATATCGAATTCTAGGTTTCTTTCCTTGCCAAATGAAGCGGAAAATCCATTTGTCCCATTCCCTGAATTGATTATCATCCACCTCCACCGGTAAAGTACGGAAAAGATACAATAACCGAGGAAGAATATTCATTTTTATAGATTTATCCTTGAATTTAAACTTAAAAAGGGGATAAGATTCCACCTATGCATATCTGCTTTTATCTCTGAGATTAATGGCCTATAATTTACCTGTGACAGTGTTGAAAGATCCTTCGGCAGGGTTATTCCTAAATATTTTAATGATTTAGCTTCCCACTTAAGATCATATGTATCCTGCAACTTTTTGGATGGTGTATAATTTAGGGACATAACCTGCATTTTCTTTACATTTATTTTATAACCTGATATTTTCCCAAAGTCATCCAACAGTGTAAGCAATCCTATAAATGATTTTTCTGGTTCACTCAGATAGACCAAAACATCATCTGCGAATAACGCCACTTTCTGTTCAATCCCTGCCACCTTGATACCTTTTACGATTTCGCTCTGTCTTATTAGTTGGGCAAGCGGTTCAATATATAGCGCAAAAAGGAGAGGAGAAATTGGGCATCCCTGTCTAGTGCCTCTCTCTAAGATGAAGGAGTCAGAGAGGTCCCCATTTATCTTAATTCGGGCTGTAGGGCTGTCATATAGAGTCTGAATTACTTTAATAAACTTTTCTTAAAATTCGAATCTTCCCTAACACTCTGTATAGGAATGCCCAACTAACCGAATCAAAAGCTTTCTCAGCGTCCAATCCTACTACCATTGTCTCTGTCTCGTTCTTATTAACCTGTTCTAATATGTGCAGAGTTCTCCTTATGTTGTCCTGTGTTTGTCTTTGTTGAATAAATCCAGTCTGGTCTAAGTGGATTAGGCCAGGTAAAAGCTTTTCCAATCTGTGCGCTAATATAGATGTAAATAGTTTGTAATCTAAATTAAGAACACTAATTGGCCAATAATTGCCACATTCTAGTTTACCTTTACCCTCTTTAGGAATAACTGAAATAATCGCTTCTCTCCAGGAAGGTGGAGTTTCTCCTCTCTGCAAGATCCAATTAAAGGTGTTAAGTAGTAATGGGGCTAACTCTGTCTTCAGGGACTTGGACCACTCTGAGGTAAACCCATCAGAACCCGGGGACTTTCCAGCTTTTAACCTAGAGATGGCCGCGTTCAGTTCTTTGACAGTTACTGGTTCTAATAAACTTTCATTTTGTAAATCTGTAAATTTAGGTAGATCTAAAAAATTCAATACACTGTCTATATAGGGCTCATTGGGGGCCCGAGGTTGGGAGTACAGCTCTCGATAATATGTTTCAAAACTCTCTTGAACTTTCCCTGTTGTACTCTCCACAAGCTTTGTCTTTGGATTCTTTATTTTATGAATTGTATTGTCTGCTTGTTGTTTTCGTAATTTATATGCTAATAATCTAGCTGATTTACCTCCTACTTCATAATTCTTTTGTCTCAGGTAAAGAAAATTTATTTGAGTTTCCAACGTATAAATATCATCAATTTCACTTTGCAATTTCCTAATTTCCTGTTTTCGATTTGAATTACTTTTGTTGCTATCCACAACTTGAAGTTGTTTTAATTTTCCTTGAAGGTCTGCTAATTTTTGTGCATTGATTTTTTTTCATGTGAGTGGTAATGGAAATAATTTTCCCTCTCAGTACAGCTTTGAATGTATCCCATAAGATCACTGGTGATGTTTCTCCCGTGTCATTAAGATCTAGATATTCTTTGATTTCTCCCCTTAATCTCTCCGTTACTTCCGGGTTATTGAGTATGTGTGAGTTTAGCCTCCATAGTGTTTTCCTCATTTTCCTTTCCAGGATTAGAGACATAGAGACTGGGCTATGATCGGACAGATCAATTGTTGCAATATTACAGTTTTTTATCCTGAGTCTATCTGTATTAAAGATAAAGAAATAGTCTATCCTTGAATAGGCTGAATGAGGGAAAGAGTAATGTGTATAATCTTTACTAGTAGGGTGTAATTCCCTCCAGACATCTATAATTCCCAACTCCTCCATCAATGAATTCATTTTCCGAGTCAGAGGTTTATTCTGAGTAACTATTCTTGAAGAATCTAATAAAGGATTTAATCTAATATTAAAATCCCCTCCACAAATTACTACCCCTTGAGAACTGACCATTAGGTCAAAAATGTGTCTATAAAATGACCATTCACAACCTGGAGGAGCATAAACATTCAGCAATGTTATTTCTGTACCTTCTATTCTTCCTGTGATTTTTACAAACCGTCCTTCTTTGTCTTTAGTCTCTGAAATATGTTCATAATTAAGAGTACTTGATATTAAAGTAGCTACCCCTCTTTTGTGACTCAATTTATATGATGAATAAAATACATGCTTAAAGCCCATTCTTTTTAATTTTCCATGTTCAGATTGGCTCATATGTGTTTCCTGGAGGAAAGCTATTTGTGCCCTCTCTTTTTTCAATTTAGACATAATCTTATTTCTTTTAATTGGATTCAAAACCCCATTAACATTATAGGAAATTATTTTTACCAATTCAGTTTGCATTTTTCTCTAGTAGAAAAAAAAACTCTCCTTTTGTAACCAAACAGTAAGCAATCCCTTCTCAACAGTAAACCAAGACATATAACCACACCCTAGACATTTTTGAACGTGTAACATTTGAAAATTTTTCCTGACTTCCCACAGTGAGGCCTGAGCACCGACCCGCCTCAGTTCAGAGGGATAACCTCTATCTTCACCCTGTGTTAGAGGGCCCACAGCAGTTTGAATAATCATAGAGAATTTTCTCCCATTTATGTCTTGACCTAGTTGCTATCATTCAAGTTATTCCGCCTAGTTTATTTTCAGTTACCAGTTTTCATTTTACCTTTAAGTCCGATTTACTCTTTTCAGTCGTTTCTCTTAATTAATCTGTATTCTCTGTACATTCGCGTCTGAATATTTGCAGCTTTTCCTAGTAGTTTGACACTCTGGTTCGAGTGGAGCGTCCTCGTCCCACTAACTGCCACGACTTCTGCTGAATCCTCTCCAGTAGTGACTCCGGTTGGGTGATAACTTTAATAGGTAGTCCCTGGTCCGCCAGGTCCAACGTTGCCTCCTCCACCGTAGCGTAAGTTTTTATTCCTTCGTCGTAAAAGACTCTCAGCCGAGCTGGATACAGAGTCTGGAATCTGATGTTGTTTTCCTTCAGGACTCTCCGTGTTTCCGTATATTCCTTCTGTCTGGCAAGAATCCCCGGTGCGTAGTCGTGGTCTAAACTGATTTTACAGTTGTTCCACATGAAACCTTTCTTTTGCCATGCCTGTTTAAGCACCTCTTCCTTCGTTCTGTAACTGAGAAATCTGATCAGAATCGATCTGGGCTGGGCGCCTGCTGGGGGCTGTGGTGCCAACGCATGGTGAGCTCTTTCTATCTGTAGGTCTTTTGCGGCCGGTATATCAAGTTTCTCTCTAAGCAGCTTCTCCACGAAGGGAATCATCAGTCCGGGTTTACCTTCAGTTCCTTCGGGAACTCCAAAAATCCTCACATTTTCCCTTCTTGAGCTGCCTTCTTGATCTATTAGTTTCCACTGGAGCTGGTCTTGCAGCTTCAGCATTTCTGCTATCGCTTCCTCGGCGTTTTGTAGCTTCTCTTCAATTCCAACAATCCTCACTTCGGCTTCATCTATCCGCGAGTTAGCTTTTACTATTTCTCCTTTAATATCTTCCAGCTGTTTGCTGTTATCTTGTCGGAACTCGCGAATCTCCCCGAGAATCAAAGACAGAGTCACCGATTCCCCCTCATTATCTCCGTCCTGGCTTGCCATGGGGGAGCTAGGCCCATCGCCTTGCTGCATCTCTTTATGTTTATCAGCCTTCAGAGCGGACTTTTTAATCTTATTCTTAGACATCATCCTTGCCCCTTTTATTAATATAGTTATGCAATATTAAGTATTTGTCTAAATTCGATTTTGGGGCAGTTTACCTTTTTTGTTGAGAGACATTTTCCTTATGCCGCCATTCCCTTGATGACCCGGAAGTCCCAGTAAAAGCTTTTTCAAGTACGTAAAAAGTTAACGAGAGATGAGAGCGGCTACGTGAATGCTAGAAAATAAGGCCGGAGAAGTAATAATGGGAGACAAGGAGATGGCAGATGAACTAAATGAGTATTTTGCTAAGTCTTTACTGTGGAAGACACTAGCAGTGCACCAGATGTTGAAGGGTATGAAGGAAAAGAAGTGAGTGCAGTTACTATTACAAGGGAGAAGGTGTTCAAAAAACTGAAAGACCTCAGGGTACATAAGTCACCTGGACCAGATGAACTGCACCCTGGAGTTCTGAAAGAGGAGTCAGTAGATACTGGGGAAGCATTAGTAATGATCTTTCAAAAATCATGGATTCTGGCGTGGTGCCAGAGGACTGAAAAATTGCAAATGTCACTCCAGTCTTTAAGAAAGGAGGAAGGCAGCAGTAAAGAAATTATAGACCAGTTAGCCTGACCTCAGTGGTTGGGAAGATGTTAGAGTCAATTATTAAGGAGGAGGTTATGAAGTACTTGGTGACACAGGACAAGACAGGGCAAAGTCAGCATAGTTTCCTTGAGGGAAAATCTTGCCTGACAAACCTGTTGGAATTCTTTGAGGAGATTACAAGTTGGATAGATAAAGGAAATCCAGTGGATGTTGTATGCTTGAAATTTCAGAAGGCCTTTGAGAAAGTGTCACACGTGAAGCTGCTTACCAAGTTAAGAGCCCATGGTATTACAGGAAAGTTACTGGATTGGTTAGAGCATTGGCTAATTGGTAGGAGGCAGCGAGTGGGAATAAAAGGAACCTTGTCTGGTTGGCTGCCAGTGACTAGTGGAGTTTGGCAGGGGTTGGTGTTGGGACCGCTTTTTATGCTGTATATCAATGATTAAGATGATGGAATAGATGGCTTTGTTGGCAATTTTGCAGATGATACAGAGATTGGTGGAGGGGCAGGTAATGTTGAGGAAACAGGTAGGATGCAGAAGGACTTAGACAGATTAGGAGAATGGGCAAGAAAGTAGGAAATGAAATACAATTTTGGAAAATGCATGGTCATGCACTTTGGTAATAGAAATAAATGTGCAGACTATTTTCTAAATGGGGAGAAAATCCAAAAATCTGAGATACAAGGGGACTTGGGAGTCCTTGTGCAGAACCCTCTAGAGGTTAACTTGCAGGTAGATTCAGTGGTAAGGAAGGCAAATGTAATGTTAGCATTCATTTCAAGAGGTCCAGAATACAAGAGCAAAGATGTGATTCTGAGGCTTTATAAGGCACTGGTGAGGCCTCACTTTGAGTATCGTGAACAGTTTTGGGCCAGTCATCTAAGAAAAGACGTGCTGGCATTGGACAGGGTCCGGAGGTGGCTCACAAGGATGATTCCAGGAATTAAAGGGCTATCATATGAGGAATGTTTCATGGCCCTAGGTCTGTACTCACTGGAACTTAGAAGGATGAGGGGGGATGTCATTGAAACCTTTTGAATGTTAAAAGGCCTAGACAGAGTAGATGCGGAAAGCATGTTTCCCATGGTGGGGGAGACTAGGACAAGAAGGCAGAGCCTTAGGATAGAGGGGCATCCATTTAAAATAGAGATGCAGAGAGATTTCTTTAGCCAGAGGATGGCGAATTTGTGGAACTTGTGGATGCCAGGTCATTGGGTGTATTTAAGGCAGAGCATGATAGGTTCTTGATTGCACATGGGATCAAAGGTTATGGGGAGAAGGCCGGGGAGTGGTAGAGGAAGGGAAAAAAGGATCAGCCATGATTGAATGGTGTAGCCCACTCAGTGGACCAAATGGCCTAATTCTGCTCCTATGTCTTATGATCTTATAATACGAATGAACAAGTAAATGAACTGCAAACAGATGTGTTTCTTGCAGAGTAATCACAGGGCAGTTGACATTGTGAAAGGACAATAAAACTGAAAAGGACTGAGGCAGTGATAGAGCGTAGAATATGAGTATTAGTTCTCATGGTAAGGAATGGCATGAGGTGAAGAATGGTCTTGTCCCAGAGAAACAGGAGATGAGGTTAAAAAAAAAACAAGGGTATGAAAGTTGTTTGATACAGTTTACAAACAGCAGAGTAATTGAGGAGTGAACTGAACAAGGCTAAGCTTATGGCAAAGGGAATGCAATACAATCATGTGAGACCTTTCATCTGTAATGGATCGAGCAAGTGAATTTAAATGATTTATTTACAGTGTACTATAGAACATAGAATAGTACAGCACATTACAGGCCCTTCGGCCCACAACGTTGTGCCGACCCTCAAACCCTGCCTCCCATATAACGCCCCACCTTAAATTCCTCCATATACCTGTCCAGTAGTCTCTTAAACTTCACGAGTGTATCTGCCTCAACCATGCAGTGCATTCCACGCACCAACCACTCTTGAGTAAAAAAACCTTCCTCTAATATCCCCCTTGAACTTCCCACCCCTTACCTTAAAGCCATGTCCTCTTGATTGAGCAGTGGTGCCCTGGGGAAGAGGCACTGGCTATCCACTCTATCTATTCTTCTTATCTTGTACACCTCTATCATATCTCCTGTCATCCTCCTTCTCTCCAAAGAGTAAAGCCTCTAGGTCCCTTAATCTCTGATCATACTATGAGGAACATTTTCTAGAATAATACATTATGGAACTAGCCAGAGAACAGATTACCTTTGACATTATTTTATGTTTTGAGTCAGTTCAAATTAATAGTTCATAATAATTAATGATGAATTTTGGGGAGTGGAAGTGGGGGGAGGGGGAACAATAGACTGCAATTTTTTCTCCTTCCTAAGGAATCACTGATCCATTGGAGTTCTGAACTAAAACCAACTAAGTTATGTTAGTATGAGGTTGCATGTTTAAGGTCGATTGGGAAATTAGCTTCAAATATTTGCCAGGAAGATAAATAATGGCTATTATTTTAAAATGTTTTTTGAAATTTTCAATTAATAATTATTCCATAGAGAAATCAAATTCTCCAGGATAAAAATGACTTCTCCATGGTAGCTATGGAAACTAAAGATGGTTAGTAATTAAAATGACATTTATAATGTTGCCAAGATGAGTGGTAAGCCTAACATACAGTACACTCAATCGTCACTGTATTAGATACCTCCTGTACCTAATTAAGTGGTCACGGAGTGCATGTTTGTGGCCTTCTGCTGCTGTGGCCCATCCAGTGGCGTGTTGTGCATTCAGAGATGCTTTTCTGCACACCACTGTTGTAAAGTGTGGTTATTTAAGTTACTGATGCCTTCTGTCTATTTGAACCAGTCTGGTCATTCTCCTCTGAACTCTCTCATTAACAAGATATTTTCACCCACTCGCTGAATGTTTTTGTTTTTTTTACACCATTCTCTGTTGATGCTAGAGACTGTCTTGTGTGAAAATCCCCAGGATATCTGTATTTTTTGAGATACTCATACCACTGTGTCTGGTACCAGCGATCATTCCGATGCCAATTTTTTTTACCCATTCTGATGTTTGGTCTGAACAACAACCGAACCTTTTGACCATGTCTGCATGATTTTATGCATTGAATTGCTGCCACATGATTGGTGATTAGATATTTGCATTAATGGGCAATGTGTCTAATGGCCACTGAGTGTATAGGACAGTTTTAGGAAGTAGCAACAAATAATCAAACTACTAATCAAAGGAGAAAACAATTTACCAGTGTAAATTAGTAAAGGATAAAATAATAGTTAATTCTTCTACACCCAGGTATACTAAAGAGGTAAATAAGTGGCAGTGGCAGAGGTAAATATGTGTCCCAAGAAATTGTGATGGGAAATAAATGAATGGCAGAGTACCAAACAGACAATCTGTATTTGTTTTTACTGTGGAAGACC
Organism: Mobula birostris; assembly: GCF_030028105.1. Taxonomy (NCBI): domain Eukaryota; kingdom Metazoa; phylum Chordata; class Chondrichthyes; order Myliobatiformes; family Myliobatidae; genus Mobula; species Mobula birostris. Next base: position 10,620,654 of record NC_092393.1, on the reverse strand, counting down.
GAACGGATGTGGCATAAACAGAAAGGAATGAAAAGCCTAAAAGCAGTAACAGCAGTTAAACCATCCACCATTTGGGGGAGGTGTTTGTAAAGATAATGATCGTCCACAATTCCCTGGTTTCTTGAACAGTTCCAGAAAATTGGATGGTCAGAAATGTACCTTCAAGTAGGAGGGAGAGAAGGAATTTGGAATTTTAGATCAATTAGCCTGATGAGAGTTGTCAGCAAAATGCCACAGGCCATCACTAAAGATAAAGTAGCAGAGTACTTATAAAATGATAAACATTACAGGAGCTGTTTAAATTTTATAAAGGGAAAATAATGTTTGAAATACCACATTTGTTTTCAGGAAGGAACCAGCAGGAAAATGAGAGGTAATATTTGGCTTAAGTGTCTGCATTTTCAAAATGTATTTGATAAGTTACCACAAGAATGTTGCATGAAATAAGAACTCATTATGTTGCAGGTAACCTAATAGCATGGATAAAGAACTGGTTAAAGGATAGAATGATCTGTTTTCAGATTGGTAAACTTTGTTGCCAGTAGAGCACCACCAGGCTTAATTTAAATATCAACAATTTAAATGAAAAGGTAGTCTAACGTGTCCATATTTGATGATGTTATCAAGCTGTTTGGAAAAGGGAGCCATAAATAGTAAGCAATATCAGCAAAAGAAAATTGTCACAGGGTAAATTAATATATAAGAATTTGCCAGAAAGAGAATTATGAAGGAACATGTAGTTCAAGATTTGGTAGGAAAAGTAGAAAAAAGAATTGGAGTTGGGCTATTGACATTCTCAATATACTGCATTTAATGCTAATGCTTATTTTGATAACCAACAAAACATTGGAAAATAGGATAACATTTTGGTGGTTTTCATCCCAATTTTTGTGTTAAAAATTTTACATGGACAATTCTCAATGGCAATTGTCTGTGGTGACCACAGCAGCCGTGTCATTCCCATAATGAAAGACTGGAAAACTTAAATAATCCCTCTTCATGCAGATGTGGAGCAGTCTCGGCCCGAAATATCACCTGTTTATTCCTTTTCATAGATGCTTCCTGACCTGCTGAATTCTTCCAACATTTTGATTGTGTTGCTTTGGAATTCCAGCATCTGCAAACTTTCTTGTAATTACAGGTTTACCCCGCCATCTGAAGGTAGAGCGTTCCTATGAAACGGTTCGTAAGCCGAAATGTCGTAAAACGAAGAAGCAATTACCATTTATTTATATGGCAAAATTTTGTGAGCATTCGCAGACCCAAAAATAACCTACCGAATCATGCCAAATAACACGTAAAACCTAAAATAACTGTAACATATAGTAAAAGCAGGAATGATATGATAAATACACAGCCTATATAAAGTAGAAATACTTCTCTACAACGATTGTCTGCACAGATCTCCATAGTGAAAATTTCACGCAAGCGCTCTCGGCAGAAAATCTCACGCAAGCGCTGTTGGCATAAACACGCTCTGCAGTAAACTTTAAACTATGAAGCTGCCAAATCTACCAAATAACACGTAAAAATACACAGCTTATATAAAGTAGAAATAATGTATGTACAGTGTAGTATCACTTACCGGAATTGGGAAAACAGCGCCGAGCACACTGACGATGGTGTGTTAGACTGAGTTGTCGCAGGCTGGGTGGTGCAGTGGCCCCCACCCTCCGGGCCGCCGACGCGATACATTGCTGCGAAGAATGCAGCGATAGCCGGGAGGCACACAGCACATCTTTAAGAAAAAAGCTGAAATAAACATGCTAATTAATTAGGTGCTGCCTAGCACGTAAATGTCGGTGCAGATCAGAGGCGATTGCCGATTGCATCGCCTCTGATCTGGGCTGACAATTATGTGCTAGGCGGCGCCCAATTAGTTAGCATGTTTATTTCAGCTTTTTTCTTAAAGATGTGCTGTGTGCCTCCTGGCTACCGCTGCATTCTTCGCGAATCGGTACAGTATCTGTCCGGGGCCCGGGTGTTGGGGTGGTGAGACACGGGGGTGTCATCTCATCGTCGATCAGGGCAGGCAGCTCATCTTTTCCTATGACTGCCCGCCTTGATGTCGAAGGTCGAGGTTCGTCGTCTGCTGTGGCTGATGTGGAAGGCTTGCTTGACTGCGGAGCCTCATGCATTTTTCTATCATACAGTTGTTTGTAAGGACTCAAACCATCCTGCAAATATCCCCTAAACCTACGTACCCTTTCAAAATTAAAGTCGTGCTTTATCATTGCAGCGAAAATCTCACGCAGTTGCTTCACTTTCTGCATTCGGTTGCTTTCAGTTTCGATTGTTATCCTTTCCTCTTCCAATTGCATCAGCTCTTCATCTATCAGTTCTTGGTCATGGGATGCCAAAACCTCTTCAACATCATCTTCCTCAACTTCCACAAGCCAAACTCACTTTTTCCTTGCTTCGTTCACCACGATTGAAATGCTTAAATATGTCTAGTTTTATGCTAAGTGTAACACCCTTACTCTTTAAGGCTTTTCCGACACCTTAGAACCCATCTTGCTAACGGCTGCTCAACGCAACGTGTTTAAGCAATGCCGTTCCGAATCCGGGGCAGAGCTGCTGCTCGGGGCGTGCACTGCCTTTTATCGCGCACTGATTTTTTTCGCGCGCTGATTTTTTATCGCGTGCTGCCTTTCTTCGTAACAGTGAAAACACCTTCTGAAAGTGAAAACAGGGTACTAATGTAGGTCTTTTGTAACAATGAGGTTTCGTAAAGCGAACGTTCGAAAAGCAGGGGACACCTGTAGTCTTTACTGTGGTTACGTCCACACTACACCAGATAATTTTGAAAACGAAGCTTTTTCTCTTCGTTTTGACCCTCTGTCCACACTAAAACGGCGTTTTCATTCCCCGAAAACGGAGATTTTCAGAAACGGTCTCCAGGATGAATAAATCTGAAAATGCCTAATATCCATTGTAGTGTGTAGGGAGTAAACAGAGCGATTTAAAAACGCTGTCATGACAACACCACAACAACAATGCTTTTTCTGCTTCTGCTTGGTGCTGCGCAAGAACTGCCGTACGGCTGTTATAACGTGCAGTCGGTGTGAACAGTGTGAGAGTTAAATTGTAAAGTGAGCTTTTTTGACTATTTAAAAACGCTGTCATGACGTGCCGGAACACATGGCCACAGCGCGGCATTTCGTTGTTTTCTTGAACGCAACCCCCCCCCCACATAACCTATCAATTTCAGAACAGACGGCAATGAGACTGAAGCCAGAAGAATTAGAAATATACTCACCAAATACTTTGACCCATAGCTTACTGAATAAATAAGTACACTCACTTTGCCCTGTTTTCTGTCCTTGCTTGCATGAAGGTGGTTTACTTATTTATGCAAGTACTTCTCTGACAATAGATGTGTAACAGTCTAATGTAACATTGTATGGAAATACAAGGTAACACTGATGCAGACATGTTTTATACATTTAACAAGGTGCTTTATTAATGCAACAGTTAGTCAGTATTTCAATGTTCGTCATCAGCCGGGTCATACTGTCCGTGAACTCCCTATCGGTTGCCTCCATACGCTCCAGTATTTGTTTTTTTTTTAAGTTCTAAGTCCTCCTGCGCGGGAGCCAAGAGCAATTCCTTTAAAATTTTTCTACTCTGTAACTGGACAAATGTGCACCAAGTATACCGTTTCCTCTTCGCTTGTTTTCTGTGTGTCCTGCACATGCCCAGTGGGAGGAGATTCACCCAAATATCCGCCCAATGTGGACGGAGATATTTTGAAAAACGCTTAGTGTGGATGCCTGTCGTTTTTAGTCAAAACCAGCGTTTTCAAAATTATCCGGCATAGTGTGGATGTAGCCTGTGTCTAACCCCCACTCCCACGACATCATTGGATTCTTTTGTCTGGTTAACACTGCAGTTTACATATTTGCTGAGTGTTAATGTAGAAAGACTGCAATAATTAATGGGATACTCAGCAATTTTGTTTGAAATATTCGGAGCAATAATAACTGTAGTTGGTGGATACAGTGAGTATTATATCAATGAAAGACTGTGAACCCTTTAATTCATGTTCCATTGCCAATCTGCTTCAGGATTTGCTGCTTGTTTATTTGTGGCTGAGAAACACAAGTCGTAAGTTACTTCCGAAAATTCCAATTTTTATTGGTAATTTCAGGAGAGGCTGCTGTGGACAGGATGACATCATTAGCTATATCTCTGACGCAGTTAGGTGAATCATTCCTGAATGTGCCCAAAACAGTTTTATTCCTTTGGTAACTTATCAACCTAACAAATACAAAGCAGCTCTTAAATGCAATTTTCACATGGAAATAGTCTGCAAATAAATCCACTTTCTTGATAAGTGCTCTTTCAAATGTTGAGAAACTAGTGTATGCCAGTGTATGGGACCCTTGGTTGTGCCCAGTCAGGAGATGCAGAGGGCACATATGCAGGTTCAATAAACAGAAAGTAACAGAAATTCTTCAATGCATTTATCTGGGAAAATAAACAATACAGTACATTTGACAATGTGCTGGGTGGTGACGTAGCAACAATCTCTTGCTCAGTACCAGCAAGACCAAGGAACTGATTATAGACTTCAGGAGGGGGAAACCAGAGGTTCATGAGCCAGTCCTCATCAGACGATCAGAGGTTGAGAAGGTTAGCAGCTTTAAGTTCCTGGTGTTGCTATTTCAGAGGATCTGTCCTGGACCCAGCATATACGTGCAATTGCGAAGAAGGCGTGGTGGTGCCTCTGCTTGCTTGGGGGTCTGCGGGGATTTGGCAATACATCTAAAATTTTGACAGGCTTCTGTAGATGCGTGGTGGAAAGTGTATTGATTGGCTGTGTTGTGGCCTGTTGTGGAGGTGCTAGTGTATTTGAAAGGAAGATCTGACAAGGATGGTGGGTTTGGCAGATCTGCATGAAACGCTGTCATAGGGCAGCAGCATCCAGGCCATGCTCCTTTCTTGCTGCTGCCATCAGAAAGAAGATACAAGAGTCTCAGGACTCACACCAACAGGTTTAAGGACAATTACTATCTCACAACTGTCAGGCTCTTGAACAAAGGATATAACTATACTCATCCACTGAGATGTTCTCACAGCCAATGATCTCACCTTAAGGACTCTTTATCTTGTTATCGCATGTTCTCGTTATTCATTACTATTTATCTATTTATTTATTTATTGATTGACATTTATTGTCTTCTGCACTCTGGTTGATCTTTCATTGATCCTGTTATAGATACTATTCTATAGATTTGCTGAGTATGCCCACAGGAAAATGAATCTCGGGGTTGTATATGGTGACATATGTGTACTGTACTTTGATAATAAATTTACTTTGGGAGGTTTGTTTCATGTTTTATTGGCAGATGTTCTTTTGTTCCAGCTGTTTTATTTTCCAGCTAAAAGGTTCCCACAAAAAACACTATTATTTCAACATGTAAAATTATTGCCAGTGTAATTTTTTAATCTCACTGGTTTGAACAAAAACAAATCTAACAGCTCTTATTTCTTGCAGTTTCTCCTGAACATACCAATAATTACCACTCATTTTCCTGCTCGTTCCTCCCTTAAAACAAATGTGGTATTTCAAACGTTATTTTCCCCTTTATAAAATCTATAAAATTTAATTTAAGTTTATGCTGAGCTTCAAAGTCATGAGGACTGGGCAGTGAATAGGATTTAAGGAATAAGTCAGCTTTGATTTTATTGAATGATTCCTCTAAAGTTGTAGCACAGTTGGGCTCCCTACCTATTTGCTGGTGCACCTGACAGTTGCTTGTCTCCTGCAGAGGAGAGGGGGATGTGTCTGTGCACTTAAGTTTTACAGTGCAATTAAATATGTGAGTTGGCCACAGAGCTTGGTTAGACAGAAATTGTTAGTTGGATTTTGAAGATGTACCAGTGCCACATGCTAGTCAGAGTAGAAATAGGAGAATATTTCAGATGAATACGTGGCTTGAAAAATGGTGCAAGGGGGAGGGATTCAAATTTCTGGGGCATTGGAACCAGTTCTGGAGGAGGTGGGACTGGTACAAACAGGACGGTCTGCACCTGGGCTGGACTGGAACCAATGTCCTAGGGGGGAGCGTTTGCTACTGTTGTTCAGGAGGATTTAAACTAATGTGGCAGAGGGATGGGAAGAAGTGCAGAGAGACAAAGGGGGGTAAAATGAGGGTAGAAGCAAAAAGTAGTAAGGTGAAAAGTAAAAGTGGCAGGCTGGCAAATCCAGGGCAAAAATCAAAAAGGGCCACTTTTCAACATAATTGTATAAGGGCTAAGAGTGTCGTAAAAGCAAGCCTGAAGGCTTTGTGTGTCAATGCAAAGAGCATTCGTAACAAGGTAGATGAATTGAATGTGCAGGTAGTTAGTAATGAATATGATATAGTTGGGATCACAGAGACATGGCTCCAGGGTGACCAAGGATGGGAGCTCAACATTCAGGGATATTCAATATTCAGGAGGGATAGACATGAAAGAAAAGGAGGTGGGGTGGCATTGCTGGTTAAGGAGGAGATTAACGTAATAGAAAGGAAGGACATTAGCCAGGAGGATGTGGAATCGATATGGGTAGAGCTGCATAAAAATAAAGGGCAGAAAACGCTGGTGGGAGTTGTGTACAGGCCACCTAACAGTAGTAGTGAGGTTGGGGATGGTATTAAACAGGAAATTAGAAATGCGTGGAATAAAGGAACAGCAGTTACACTGGGTGACTTCAATCTACGTATAGATTGGGTGAACCAATTTGGTAAGGGTGCTGAGGAAGAGGATTTCTTGGAATGTATGCCGGATAGTTTTCTGAACCAACATGTCGAGGAACCAACTAGAGAGCAGGCCATTCTGGACTGGGTATTGAGCAATGAGAAAGGGTTAGTTAGCAATCTTGTTGTGCGAGGCCCCTTGGGTAAGAGTGACCATAATACGGTGGAATTCTTCATTAAGATGGAGAGTAATATAGTTAATTCAGAAACAAAGGTTCTGAACTTAAAGAAGTGTAACTTTGAAGGTATGAGACGTGAATTAGCCAAGATAGACTGGCAAATGATACTTAACGGGTTGACGGTGGATATGCAATGGCAAGCATTTAAGATCGCATGGATGAATTACAACAATTGTTCATCCCAGTTTGGCAAAAGAATAAACCAGGGAAGGTAGTGCACCTGTGGCTGACAAGGGAAATTAGGGATAGTATCAATTCCAAAGAAGAAACATACAAATTAGCCAGAAAAAGTGGCACACCTGAGGACTGGGAGAAATTCAGAGTCCAGCAGAGGAGGACAAAGGGCTTAATTAGGAAAGGGAAAAAAGATTATGAGAGAAAGCTGGCAGGGAACATAAAAACTGACTGTAAAAGCTTTTATAGATTTGTGAAAAGAAAAAGATTGGTTAAGACAAATGTAGGTCCCTTACAGTCAGAAACAGGTGAATTGATCATGGGGAACAAGGACATGGCAGACCAATTGAATAACTACTTTGATTCTGTCTTCACTAAGGAGGATATAAATAATCTTCTGGAAATAGTAGGGGACCGAGGGTCCAGTGAGATGGAGGAACTGAGGGAAATACATGCTAGTAGGGAAGTGGTGTTTGGTAAATTGAAGGGATTGAAGGCAGATAAATCCCCAGGGCCAGATGGTCTGCATCCGAGAGTGCTTAAGGAAGTAACCCAAGAAATAGTGGATGCATTAGTGATAATTTTTCAAAATTCTTTAGATTCTGGATTAGTTCCTGAGGATTGGAGGGTGGCTAATGTAACCCCGCTTTTTAAAAAAGGAGGGAGAGAGAAACCGGGGAATTATAGACCGGTAAGCCTGACATCGGTGGTGGGGAAAATGCTAGAGTCAGTTATCAAAGATGTGATAACAGCACATTTGGAAAGTGGTGAAATCATCGGACAAAGTCAGCATGGATTTGTGAAAGGAAAATCATATCTGACGAATCTCATAGAATTTCTTGAGGATGTAACTAGTAGAGTAGATAGGGGAGAACCAGTGGATGTGGTATATCTGGATTTTCAAAAGGCTTTTGACAAGGTCCCACACAGGAGATTAGTGTGCAAACTTAAAGCACATGGTATTGGGGGTATGGTATTGATGTGGATAGAGGATTGGTTGGCAGACAGGAAGCAAAGGGTGGGAATAAACGGGACCTTTTCAGAATGGCAGGCAGTGACTAGTGGGGTACCACAAGGCTCAGTGCTGGGACCCCAGTTGTTTACAATATATATTAATGACTTAGACGAGGGAATTAATTGCAGCATCTCCAAGTTTGCGGATGACACGAAGCTGGGCAGCAGTGTTAGCTGTGAGGAAGATGCAGGGTGACTTGGATAGGTTAGGAGAGTGGGCAAATCCATGGCAGATGCAATTTAATGTGGATAAGTGTGAGGTTATCCATTTTGGTGGCAAGAAAATGAAAACAGATTATTATCTGAATGGTGGCTGATTAGGAAAAGGGACCTTTTACAATGACACCCAGGTCTGCAACGAGACCTGGGTGTCATTGTACACCAGTCATTGAAAGTGGGCATGCAGGTACAGCAGGCGGTGAAAAAGGCGAATGGTATGCTGGCATTCATAGCAAGAGGATTCGAGTACAGGAGCAGGGGGGTACTACTGCAGTTGTACAAGGCCTTGGTGAGACCACAGCTGGCGTATTGTGTGCAGTTTTGGTCCCCTAATCTGAGGAAAGACAGTCTTGCCATAGACGGGGTACAGAGCAGGTTTACCAGATTGATTCCTGGGATGGCAGGACTTTCATGTGATGAAAGACTGGATCAACTAGGCTTATACTTTCTGGAATTTAGAAGATTAAGGGGGGATCTGATTGAAACGTATAAAATTCTAAAGGGATTGGACAGGCTAGATGCAGGAAGGTTGTTCCCGATGTTGGGGAAGTCCAGAATGAGGGGTCACAGTTTGAGGATAAAGGGGAAACCTTTTAGGACCGAGATGAGGAAATACTACTTCACACAGAGAGTGGTGAATCTGTGGAATTCTCTGCCACAGGAAACAGTTGAGGCCAGTTCATTGGCTATACTTAAAGGGAGTTAGATAAGGCCCTTGTGGCTAAAGGGATCGGGGGGTATGGAGAGAAGGCAGGTATAGGGTTCTGAGTTGGATGATCAGCCATGATCGTACTGAATGGTGGTGCAGGCTCGAAGGACCGAATAGCCTACTCCTGCACCTATTTTCTATGTTTCTATGTTTGTGTGAGATTAGGTGCGTAAGGGTTTGCTGAAGTGTTAACCGACCTTGACTAAATGTGCAAAGTTTTTTTACTTAACTTGGGCTGGGCTGCCTCTTACTGTTGCTGCCTTGTATCTGGAGGGTTTCCAGGGCCCTCTGAGTGTGTGCTTCATCTCTTTCCATGTCACCTCTTCCATGAGGATTTTGAGAGCGTGCTTGAAAAGCGGATAACCACCCCTGTACCCAGCACACAGTGTGCCTTTATGTGCTTCCCAAGCCGTACAGTGTGCTCCAGCCTTGCTTGTAATTGATCATCATACTCCCTTTAAGCTTTGCAGGTTTATTCAGACAGTGCACGGGACTCCTGAATTTATTCCACACTGTCATGCACTGAAATACAAAACTGCACCAGTTGTGGAGCTTAAGTACACAAGTGTTGCATGAGGTATATATGTAAAAATTTATTTTGTGAGTGGGACAAACTGGGGAGAGTCACTCATTTTGGTGTATCTTTTCCAGCAGTCAAAAAAATCAAAATGCTGGAGAAACTCAGTGGGGTGGACTGAAAAGGGCAATCAATATTTCAGGCCAAGAAGAAGTGGGAGAGGAGAGTACCCTTCCTACAGCAGCTCCTTTCTTGCTCCAGATACCAACACCTGCAGTTTCTTGTCTCACCCTCAAATGTTGACCCTGCCTGAACTTTTTATCAGGTTTTCAACAGTATCTGTTGATCCTTGGAGATCCCAGTACAACCCTAGAGAGTCAACCACTCAATGTAAACCAGTGAATGAGTTGAAACAATGCCTTGTCTAATTAACAAGACATTATTGATTTTCTCCTGGTAGGTGTGATGGGCGAGACAGCATTGCACATTGCTGCATTGTACAATAATAATGAATACGCAAAAGCACTCCTTGAAGAAGTGCCGGATCTCATCAATATACCAGCCACCTCCGAGCTGTATGAAGGTAGAATTTACAGTTCCATTCATTTCTTGTTTCCTATCGCAGTATGCTGGTGGAAGTAGATGGAAAGGAATAACGTTTTTTAAGTAGCTAAAATTGATTATTGTTTGACGTAATAAATACTGTGTTGAGTGAGGACTTAAGAGTTGAGATGGTTAGTGACTGAGGTTTGGAATCGTGATGGTGGCTGAAGAAGGGCTAATTTATGGTGGGCAGCTAGTGAGAATAGAGAATAGGTGAGTTGTGGTGTTTGTGTTAGATTAAGGAATTGGAAGATGTTTAATTTGGTTGTCATATATATGAGGTACAGTGTAAAACTTTGTATCGCCTGCCATCCAAGCAGATTATTAAATTACAATAGTGCATTGTGGTAGTATGAGGGAAAACAATAACAGGACACAGAGTAAAGTGTTACATCACAGAGAAATTACAATGCTGGCAGACAGTAAGTTACAGGGACATAACAAAATTGATTGTCAGGTCAAGAATCTACCTTATCATACTAGGGGACCATTTAACATACTTTCAGCAGCTGTCCTTGAGCCTGGTAGTATGTCCTTTCAGGCTTTTGTGTCCTCTGTCCGATGGGAGGGGGAGTAGAGAGAACATCCAGATTGAGTGGGGTCTTTGATTATGCTGGCTGCTTTGCTGAGGCAGCGAGAGGTATTGACAGAATCCGTGCAGGGGAGGCTGACTTCTGTGATGTGCTGAGCTGTGTTCCTAACTCTCTGTAGTTTCTTATGGTCATACAGAGAGCTGCCATATCAAGCTATTATGCATTCTTTATGCATAGGATGTGCTCTATGATGCATTGATTAAAATTTGTGAGGGTTAAAGATCATCATGAATGGAATTGAGGGGGTGGGTTGGGGGCTGGGTAGAGAATAGTACTTACTGATGGAAATTGACAACATGTAATTTTCCTGAGTAGGGAATACAGCCCTACATATTGCCGTGGCAAATGGGAATTTTCATTTGGTTAAAGAACTGATAAACCGAGGAGCCAATGTAGCATCATCACGTGCAACCGGGATCTTCTTCAAAAGAAGTGAAAAGAATTTAGTTTATTATGGTAAGAAGTTATCATAATTTACTTCAGACAGTTTATGAATGCATAACCTTTTCCCTTCAGAAACCCAGCTATGAGCTTTGATCCCTTCACCATGATCAAGCCATTTGTGCAGGATTCTTCAAAGGAGTTGAGGAATTCTCCCACTCTTCTCCATTCCCCAGCACTCTAATTTCCAAATCTTATTCTTCTGCTGAATTTATTTTTTAAGGAGATATTAGTTTTGTGAACTTATTGCCTTGCTTTCAGTCACTCTATTTAAAAGAGTGGGTCTCTTTAAAGACCATTTTTCTGTCATTTGGCTTTGTCCGATCAGTACATTCCAAATTTAAAACTTACTGAACTTCATTGTTATGTTTCGTAACTTCAAAACATTAAAATAATTCAAAGGGATCGGGAAATGCAAGTCTAACATTGAGTTTACTTCAAGCAAGGTGTACACGTATCGTGGTAGCGTGATGATGTATGCAATTCACGTATTTTTATGTATAACCCGTAATGAGTTATTTAAATGAACTAGAATGCTTAATCAAACAACATATATACACACACACAAGTTCACTAAAAATATTTTTGAAATATTAAATACACAACATTCATCGTTACTGATACAACCATGGTTGAACCTCTATAACTTTATCTGAAGCAGGAAAAGTGAGAAATTGCTAAAATTTCTGTAATTTCTTCAACATAAAAGAGCCACTTCAGAGATACTACCAGATGCACACAGTAATTGGTAAGGCCCTAGAGAGTGTTGTAGACCAGTGAGACCTTAGTGGTACATCGTTCTCAAGTGGCAACACAGATAGACAGGTTGGTGAAAAAGGTGCTTGGCAGTCCAGCCTTCGTTGTTCAACACACTGATTACAGGTGTTGGAATGTCCTGTTACAACTATGCAAGCTATTGATGCAAGTGCATCTGTGTGCAGTTCTGGTCAGCCCACATAGAGTGGACATCATGAATTGGAAAGGATGTAGAATTGTGAGAATGACAGGTCACTGGGACTGGAGTGTTCAAGTAAAAAGGAGAGTTGGGTAGGCTGGGACTACTTTCCCTGGAGCGAAGGAGGCTGAGGGGAGTGACCTTATAAAACTATAAAATTATGAGCATCATTGATAATGTAAATACTCTCAGCTATTTTTACCTGGGGTAGGAGAATCTAAAATTTGAGGGCATAGGGTGAGAAGAAAAAGATTTAAAAGGAATCTTTCTCCTCGGGCAACTTTTTTTACATAGAGGATAGAGGGTGTACGGAAGGAGCTGCCAGAAGAAGTGGTGGAGGAAGGTACAATTTACAATGTTTAAAAGACATTTATATAGTAGTTAACATAGAACATAGAACATAGAACAGTACAGCACAGTACAGGCCCTTCGGCCCACAATGTTGGGCTGACCCTCAAACCCTGGCTCCCATATAACCTCCCACCTTAAATTCCTCCATATACTTGTCTAGTAGCCTCTTAAATTTCACTAGTGTATCTGCCTCCACCACTGACTCAGGCAGAGCATTCTACGCACCAACCACTCTCTGAGTAAAAAACCTTCCTCTAATATCCCCCTTGAAATTCCCACCCCATACCTTAAAGCCATGTCCTCTTGTATTGAGCAGTGGTGCCCTGGGGAAGAGATGCTGGCTATCTATCTATTCCTCTATCTATTCTATCTATGTACTCTATCTATTCCTCTTAATATCTTGTATACATTTATCATGTCTCCTCTCATCCTCCTCTCCAAAGAGTGAAGTCCCAGCTCCCTTAATCTCTGATCATAATGCATACTCTCTAAACCAGGCAGCAACCTGGTAAATCTCCTCTGTACCCTTTCCAATGCGTCCACATCCTTCCTATGGTGAGGCGACCAGAACTGGGCACAGCACTCCCAAGTGTGGCCTAACCAGATTTGAAAGTGTTGGAGGGGAAGAGAGAGAAATGCCAGGTGATCAGTGAAACTTGGAGGGGCAGGGATGAAGCAAAGAGCTGGAAAGTTGATCGGTGACAGAGACAGAAGGGCATGGAGGAAAGAAAAGGGGGAAAGGAGCACCACAGGAGCAAGGAGATGAGGTAAGAGAGGAAAAGTCAAAGTTAAAGTCTGTGCCAAGCTTCTCTGGCCCATCAGGCCGCTGCTATATGCCGATATCCGTGACGTGAAGCGACTGAGAGTACAAGACTCCCCCCCCCCCCCCCGCCCCCCAAACCGGGTAGGACACCAGTCTATTGCGAGGTTACCCCCCCCCCCCAGCATTTTGCCGGTACCCATTTTCAGCTGGGCGGAACTAGAGCAGTTGTGTGGTTAAGTGCCCTGCTCAAGGACACAACTTGCTGCCCAGCCTGAGACTCGAACCTAGGTAAGAAAGGTTATGGGCCAAACATAGGCAAATGGAACAAATTGGTGAGTTTGACTGAAGAGCTTGTTTCCTTGTTTCTATGACTGTGATCATTTTCACTATTGAAAGGTTAAGAGAAAAGAAATCTAAAGACTGAAACTAACTCGAGTGAAATAACTACTCTTCTGAGCAGAGCACAGGAATATACTTGGAGGCACATGATAAAGGAAAACGGATCACCCATGATGAAATAGCGGAGCAGACTCAATTGGCCAAATGGCCTAATTCTGCTCCTATATCTTATAGTCTAAAATATTAATTTGAGGTGGAATACTGTGTTAAAACAGAACAGCCGCTTCCATATCAATGTAAGAATATGGAGCAGAAACTGCTTTGATTGCACATTAGAATTTCATTGTACCTTCCTTCCCTAAATTTATTACAACATTTCGCCGTTAATATCTCTCAACGAGATCTAGGTGTTCTTGTACATCAGTCTGTGAAAGCAAACATGCAAGTACAGCAGGCAGTGAAGAAAGCTAATGGCATGCTGGTCTTCATAACAAGGGGAATTGAGTATAAGAGTAGAGAGGTCCTTCTGCAGCTGTACAGGGCCCTGGTGAGACCACACCTGGAGTACTGTGTACAGTTTTGGTCTCCAAATTTGAGGAAGGACATTCTTGCTATTGAGAGAGTGCAGTGTAGGTTCATGAGGTTAATTCCCGGGATGGCGGGACTGTCATATGTTGAAAGATTGGAGCGACTGGGCTTGTATACTCTGGAATTTAGAAGACTGAGAGGGGATCTTATTGAAACATATAAGATTATTAAGGGATTGGACACGCTGGAGGCAGGAAGCATGTTCCCACTGATGGGTGAGTCCAGAACCAGAGGCCACAGTTTAAGAATAAGAGGTAGGCCATTTAGAACGGAGTTGAGGAAAAACTTTTTCACCCAGAGAGTGGTGGATATGTGGAATGCTCTGCCCCAGAAGGCTGTGGAGGCCAAATCTCTGGATGCATTCAAGAAAGAGGTGGATAGAGCTCTTAAAGATAGCGGAATCAAAGGTTATGGGGATAAGGCAGGAACTGGATACTGATTGTGGATGATCAGCCATGATCACAGTGAATGGCGGTGCTGGCTCGAAGGGCCGAATGGCCTACTCTTGCACCTATTGTCTATTGTCAAGTATCAATTCACTTTTGGGTCCTACACTGTGGGGAAAAAAGTGCCATCACTTGTTAACCTAACTCTCATCACTGAATAGAGATGTTGAAAGTACAAGAATTAAAAACATCGTTTCTAGAGTTAAGAAATACCTATCAACTGTGAAGAGTGTTTTGCCAAATATTGGCATGCTGTTACAATCATAATTCAAGGAAGACGAAATATGCAGAAGAAAGTACATTACAAGCAACTTGTAACATGAGCAAAAATCTAATATATGATCCTTGTTTGATCCTTTTTACTTCCTAAAAAGAAATAAGACATTCCTTTTGGAGAGGACGGTTATGATGAGAAAAGATATCTTGCAAAATATCAGGCCCATCTATCAGATCTACATAAAATCAGGTCCACATATCTGGGATGTGAATTCATCCCCTCAGTATCCTTACTCTATCCAGTGATCTGAATCAAAACTTTCCCAGCCTGTTTTGCTCCTTTTTCTGACTCATTATTTTTCATTCCAAACATTCTTATTAAGATATTTTTTCTTCAAGTCAGCTTACCTATGTGTTAATGGAGCATCCCAGCACTGGGATACGTTCTTAGAAAACAGCCTGTACCCCAGTTTTCTGTAGAATGAAACCACATTGAAACAGAACACGTTTTGTCTTTATCTATTTACTCCTTTCATATAAATTCTGTGAGTGAATTTTATTCCATATCTCAATTTTGGGTGGTGATTTGTGATTGCTGTAAGGGCGAATTTCTGTAACCCATATAGTCATAACACGGGGTGGGGGGGTTCATTTGCAAATAGGTCAATTATTTGGAGTTTCTACTATCATTCTAAGTTGGGTTAAAACAGATTTGTGCTGTTCCAAGTGACTAGGTTGGTGGTGTTTGAAACGGAGAACAATAGTAGACTGAGAGTGGTCTTTTCTCATCTCTTAATTGTTCTTGTTTTGACTGCTTTCAAGGATATGATCTGGTAGGCTACTTTCGGCTTCCTTTGATTTGACTCGGTGTATGTTGTCTCGAGCTAGTTCCTCTGAGCTGCTATCATTTTGTTTCAGGGGAGCATGCACTGTCATTCGCTGCTTGTGTTGGGAATAAGGAGATTGTGCAGTTCTTGATTGAAAACGGAGCAGATGTTAAAGCACAGGATTATCTGGGTAAGTGTCGTGTCTGTGCACAGCTATGTATCGATTAAATCAAAGCACAAACACCGGAGATGCGCGGAGTCAACCGTCTCGACTTCACTGCACTTTGTTCCCATTCCAACCTCACTCCTTCCGAACACTCTGCTCTCCACTCCCCCGGCACTAATCCTAACCTTACTATAAAACCCGCTGATAAGGGGTCTGCTGTTGTAGTCTGGTGTACTGACCTCTACCTTGCTGAGGCACAGCGACAACTCGCGGATACCTCCTCTTATTTTCCCCTCGATCATGACCCCACTAAGGAGCACCAGGCCATTGTCTCCCATACCATCACCGACTTTATCTGCTCAGGGGATCTCCCATCCACTGCTACCAACCTTATAGTTCCCACACTCCGCACTTCCTGTTTCTACCTCCTGCCCAAGATCCACAAACCTGCCTGTCCAGGTAGACCCATTGTCTCAGCTTGCTCCTACCCCACCTAACTCATTTCTACATACCTCGACACGGTTTTATCCCCACTTGTTCAATCCCTTCCTACCTATGTTCGTGACACGTCTCATGCTCTGAAACTCTTCGATGATTTTAAGTTCCCTGGCCCCCACTGCTTTATTTTTACCATGGATGTCCAGTCCCTATATACTTCCATCCCCCATCAGGAAGGTCTCAAAGCTCTCCATTTCTTTTTGGATTCCAGACCTAACCAGTTTCCCTCTACCACCACTCTGCTATGTCTGGCGGAATTAGTCCTTACTCTTAATAATTTCTCATTTGGCTACTCCTACTTCCTCCAAACTAAAGGTGTAGCCATGGACACCTGTATGGGTCCCAGCTATGCTTGCCTTTTTGTTGGCTTTGTGGAACAATCTATATTCCAAAGCTATTCTGGTATCTGTCCCCCACTTTTCCTTCATTACATCGACGACTGCATTGGCGCTACTTCCTGCACACATGCTGAGCTCGTTGACTTCATTAACTTTGCCTCCAACTTTCACCCTGCCCTCAAGTTTACCTGGTCCACTTCCGACACCTCCCTCCCCTTTCTAGGTCTTTCTGTCTCTATCTCTGGAGACAGCTTATCTACTGATGTCTACTATAGGCCTACTGACTCTCATAGCTATCTGGACTATTCCTCTTCTCACCCTGTCTCTTGCAAAAATGCCACCCCCTTCTCGCAATTCTTCCGTCTTTTCAGGATGAGGCTTTTCATTCCAGGACGAAAGAGATGTCCTCCTTTTTTAAAGAAAGGGGCTTCCCTTCCTCCACCATCAATTCTGCTCTCAAACGCATCTCGCCCATTTCACGCACATCTGCTCTCAGTCCATCCTCCCACCACTCCACTAGGAATAGGGTTCCCCCTGTCCTCACCTACCACCCCACCAGCCTCCGGGTCCAACATATAATTCTCCGTAACTTCTGCTACCTCCAACAGGATCCCACCACTAAGCACATCTCTTCCCCCCCCCCCACCCACTTTCTGCAGGGATCATTTCCTATGCGACTCCCTTGTCCATTCGTCCCTCCATCCCTCCCCACCGATCTCCCTCCTGGCACTTATCCTTGTAAGCGGAACAAGTGCTACACATGCCCTTACACTTCCTCCCTCACTACCATTTAGGGCCCCAGACAGTCCTTCCAGGTGAGGCGACACTTCACCTGTGAGTCGGCTGGGGTGATATACTGCGTCCGGTGCTCCTGATGCAGCCTTCTATTGGCGAGACCCGACGCAGACTGGGAGATCATTTCGCTGAACACCGACGCTCTGTCTGCCAGGGAAAGCAGGATCTCCCAGTGGCCACACATTTTAATTCTACATCCCATTCCCATTCTGATATGTCTATCCACGGCCTTCTCTACTGTAAAGATGAAGCCACACTCAGGTTGGAGGAACAACACCTTATAGCCTCTGGGTAGCCTCCAACCTGATGGCACGAACATTGACTTCTCAAACTTCCGCTAATGCCTCACCTCCCCCTCGTACCCCATCCGTTATTTATTTATTTATTTATTTATATACACACATTCTTTCTCTCTCTCCTTTTTCTCCCTTTGTCCCTCTCACTATACCCCTTGCCCATCCTCTGGGCTTCCCCTCTCCCCTTTTTCTTTCTCCCTAGGCCTCCTGTCCCATGATCCTCTCATATCCCTTTTGCTAATCAACTGTCCAGCTCTTGGCTCCATCCCTCCCCCTGCTGTCTTCTCCTATCATTTCAGATCTCCCCCTCCCCCTCCCACTTTCAAATCTCTTACTAGCTCTTCTTTCAGTTTGTCCTGACGAAGGGTCTCGGCCCAAAACGTCAACTGTACCTCATCCTAAAGATGCTGCCTGGCCTGCTGCGTTCACCAGCAACTTTTATGTGAGATGCTTTAACTGGTGTGTTCACATTGCATCGAGTGAGCAAGAACAATGCACATGCACAGATAGCAGATCGATATGGAGTGCTAAGAGGGGGGGGGGTCATTCCACCAAAAGTATTAGATACATAAATGACACTTTCTCCCCTCCTTTAGATTAATGCACCATAAAACTATACATGTATAAAACATTCAATTTCCCTTTCATAAACCCGTATTCCAAATAAGCATGCTTTCACAATACCAGTCCATAACTTTAGACTGAATTCTAAAGGTTCAGTCTTTTGGGTGGCGCACCCTTTCTTTCAGGTTAGTGCTTCTGGACCTGTGGAGTGGCATCTGGTTCAGTAGGTGTCTTGTCTAACACACGTTCTCGGTTTCCAGTGTCACGTTGCTGTCAATGACATTATCACTGAGAGGTAAGTCTGGTGACTGTAATGTGTCCGTCTTGTTGGATGCAGTTGACTCAGGTGTCTTCTTCGGTTCAGCATCCAGTATCTGGTCCACATGACATTTCCATGTCTGATCTCCAAAGTCCACTCTGTACATCAGGGGTCCAGTTCTTGTAGCTATCCTACCAGTGTCCACTTGTTTTCTCAGTAATCACGCGCTAGGACTTCCTGTCAAATCTCAAAGCTCCTTGCTGCTTCACTTGGTAACTGGCTGAACTGTTTATTCTGTACTTCCCTCTGGAGGTCTGGTTTCAGGAGGTCTATGTGAGATCTCAGATTCCTGCTCATGAACAGCATTGCAGGTGTTTGATTTGTCGTCACGTGAACAGAGTTCCGATACACAAAAAGGACATTGTCCACCTTGTGCTGTAGAAAAGTGACCTCCTTGTCCATCGCTTTAATGGACTTGAAGGTTTAGATAAACCTTTCAGCTAACCCATTCATTGCTGGGTTGTGAGGAGCTGACTTGAAATGTCTGATGCCATTTTTCTTCATGAATAGTCGGACTTCTTCTGACATATATTGTGGTCCGTTGTCACTCATAATTTGTTCTGGTAAGCTGTTTCTGGCAAAGATAGTCCTCAGGATGGAGACAGTCATTGCTGAAATGGTTGACTTCATTGGTATAACCTCTGGGATTGAAAGTGGGCACAAGGGGCTGGTGATCTGTCACTAGTGTAAAATTTTGTCCGCAGAGGTTGTGGTGGAACTTCTTTATTCCCCATACCAGACTAAGGGCCTCTTGGTCAATCTGTGCATGGTTGCATTCTGTGCTTGTCAGTGATCTGGAAACAAATGCAATCGAGCGCTCAGATCCATCTTTCATAATGTGTCACAAAACAGCTCCAATGCCATAAGGGGACACCAGTCTGATGGGCAGGGTTGGTCATAATGGGTGAGCAGTTATTAGTCTCTTTGTTTCCTTGAATACTTTTTCACATCTTTCTGACCTTTCCCACTTTGCTCCTCTCTGAAACAGTGCATTCAATGGATGCAGCACTGTAACAAGGTTAGGGAGAAACCGGTAATAATAGTTTACAAGGCTCAAGTATGACCTGAGTTGTGACACATTTTCCAGTTTGGGTGCCTGTAGCACTGCTTCAATCTTCTCTTGTGACTTATCTAAGCCCTGATTGTCAATGACATGTCCACAATATGAGATTTCATTCTTGAAAAACTCACATTTCTTGCTCTTTGTGCGCAGACCCTACTCACTCAGCCTGGTAAGCACTTTACCAAGGTTCTGGAGGTGCCCTTCATCATTTTTGTCAGTCACAATGATTGTGTTCCTGGGATATCTTGGAGCACTTGGTCCATTGCTCTTTGCCAAATTGCTGGAGCTGATGCAATGCCAAAGGTGAGACACTTATACTGGAACAGTCCCTTGTGAGTGTTGATTGTGAGGAACTTCCTGCTTGACTCCTCAATCTCCATTTGCAGATAGGCATATGACAAGCAAGTCTTTGAAAACCTCTCCCCGCCTGTCAAAGATGCAAAAATGTCTTCTATTCATGGCAGGGGATACTTCACAGTACGCAGAACCAGGTTGATGTTCACCTTGAAATCCCCACATATGCGAACAGCTCCAGTCTTCCCTTTCTTGATCATCAGGACAATGGCCATGGCCCAATTGGTCCACTTAGCTTTGGAGAGAATTCCAGATGTCTCCAAGTTCTGCACTTCAGCATCCGCTTTAGGACATAGTGCGTAAAGTACTGGATGCTTTTTATGGAATCTTGGTATTGCTATTTCATGCAGTTCAATTCTGGCCTTCATGCCTTTCAGTTTACCAATCCCCTTCTCATTAGCATTAGGCAGCTGTGCCAGTTGCTGGTTAGTGCTACCACTTGGGCTGCCATTGCCTATTGATGTCACACTGAGAGCTTTGATTGAGTGCTAATCTAGTTGGATTTTTCTCAACCATTCACGACTGAAAAGTGCTGGCCCTCCACTTCTCAGTACATGAAACTCTAACTGTTGTGTTTGCCTCTATACGTTACATTTACTTTCAGTTTGCCTTTGGGAGACACTTTTTTGCCTGTGTAAATCATTAGCATCACTGAGGTCTTCTTTAATAGTATTTTTGAAAACAGTCTGTTGTAGTCTGCCTCTGGAGTTATGGACAAAGCTGACCCTGTATCCAGCTCCATTTTCAGTATTACACCGGACACATCTATTGTAATCCATATTATATTGCGATCTGCTTCAGTAATACTATATAGTTCCAGGCATGACAGTTCACCTTTGTCAGACTCTATGTTGTCTGATTCTATTTTACATTTGGTAACTTAATGCATTTGCTTAGTTTTGTGTTTGAGACTTTTCACTTGGTTGTGCTCTTTGTCTACCTTGCACATTTTCTCTATGCGACCTTGTCTGTGATACATTCTGTAGACTTTTTCTTTGAACCAACAGTCATTAGCATCATGGGAAGATTTGCCACATCAATAACATCTTTGGCTCTTTGCACCATTCAGGGACATTTTGTGCATTTCACAATTTAACCTCCTTTTCTGTAGTTCTGCTACATTCTTTGCTGCATCCTCTAATGGTCAATGCCCATTCTATAGTTAGGTCTCTTTCTCCCAGTAGACTTGTTTGAGTGGTTTGGCTGTGTATGCCACATATAAGCTTGTCCCTTCATGCTTGTATCTCCATCTCTGAAGTCCATCTCTAAAGTCACAGTACTGGGAAAGTTTGCGAAGTTCTGCAATGTACTCAGAAAGGCTTTCATCTTCTGACTGGTTCAATTTGTAAAATCTAAATCTCTCATCTATTACCAGTGGATTAGGGCTCAAGTGATTTTGTAAAATTGTAACAATTTCCTTGAATGTCACTCTTGCTGGCTTTGCAGGGGTTACTAAATTCAGCATGTTCTTGCACCCATAAAGCTTATAAATGTGGGGGCTTTCTATAGCTCCTTCATGTTGTTCGCATTACAATAGTTCAACCTCTCGATATATGACTCCTAGCTTTCATTAGCGCTATCAAATTCGTCAACTTTCCAGATTGAAGTCCTCAGCAAGTTATTTTCACTTTAAATTCAGTATGTCTTTCACTGTTACTCAGGTGTTCCTTCTGATTTCTTGTGCTGTTTTGTATATATATATATATATATATATATAGAGAGAGAGAGAGAGAGACACACACATGTATGGACAACAGTGCACGCAGATCAATATGTGGTGTTAAGAAGGGGTGTTCATACATTACAGTAGGGGTCAAAAATGGAAAGTGTGAAATGTTATTGACATAATTCAAGGGTTGGATCCGAAAGCACTGACTGGTGATAGTAACCCTAAAATATGCTCAATACTCAAGAGATTGCAAGAGGGTACAGAGGGCTGTAGACGTAGCTAGCTCCATCACTGGAACAGCCCTCCCCATCATCAAGGACATCTTCAAGAGGCAGTGCCTCAAGAAGATGGTATCCATGAATAAGGACCCTCACGATTTGGGGCATGCGCTCTCCTCATTACTTCCATCAGGGAGCTGCAGCAGCCCGAAGACCTACACTCAACAATTCAGAGATAGCTTCTTACTTTCCACCAACAAATTTCTGAATGATTCGTTAACCCATGGATACTACATTGTTATTTCCTTTTTTGTACTATTTATTTATCTTGTAACCTACTGTAATTTTATCCTTGTATTATTCTGCTGCAGCAAAACACCAAATATCATGCCATATAATAAACCTGATTCTGATTCTGATTCCAGAGGCAGAACACATAGTCATATTGATAACACATAGTCATATTGATATTCCCAGTGCATTCCATAAATAAAGCGCTGTCAAAGATTCCAGCTGTTGGATGAAGCAATAAGCTGTGCATCTGCTCTCTCAGATTGTAGTACAGTATATGATCTTACAGCATTTTTTAAAGGGGAATTCTCCCTGGTATTTATAGCCAGTGTTTAGCCCTGAACCAATGCCTCAATTTAACCCTGAATCATTTGAGTGACCCTGTGCATTAACACTCCAAGATCCTCTTCTTAATTGCCTAGAACACAACCCATATGACTAGCTCAAAAATTGTATCTGCTTTCTGGAGTAAGAAATCACGTGGTTGTTTGTGGGTGCTGTCTGCAGTCAAATTTGCTGCCATTTTCCTTCATTATAACCATGCTTTAGGACACTTTCAGGCTGTGAAGGGCACAATGTAAATGCAAATCTTTGTTTTTTTTTCTCCCAACATGTTTATTTCAGGTAATACTGTTCTGCATCACCTGGCATTACAGCCTCAAAGTTATGCAGCAGAGATGTATGATTTTATCATGTCCCTCGATCCAGAGAATGGAAACACCACAGAAGCAATTACAAACAATGATGGACTGACTCCCTTCAAACTGGCTGCGCTGGAAGGAAATGTAGAGGTGAGGAAATACTTAATTCTCACAACACATACAGAAAAATGAAAATTGGCCAGGTATGCAAGAAATTAGGAAGAAATGTTACATCTACATGGTGCGTAATATTATCCAGAATCTAATTCCCAACCAGGCAGAGTTCAAGTTATTTTGAACTCAGGTGGTCAAACAAGAACAACAACCAGCTACTGTCCACAATCCAAGGAATATAGAGAATGTGCATGCAAAGCCACCTATTTCCTGCTGCAGATAGTGTGTCTAAATACAAACTTTTACACAGTTATGCTGTGCTATACAGGTAATATGTGGTATCAACATCGTTGCATAGATATTCCATTCTATTATATTAGTGTGTTAGCCAGAGTGAAACTGCATGTCACCCTCAGACTTAACACAATGCCTCAACTAACATATAATCTGGTTTACACGGTAAAGAACAAGGCAAAGGACAAGCTTCAACCATGGTCAAAAAAATGTTGTTGTCATAGAGCAATATATTGATTTTTGTTATGATTTTTCTGGAATTCTTTCAAAGTGTCTGGAAGTTAACTCAACAATGCATAAACTTTGCTATCTAAGAAGCAACTCAAAAGAAAGAGGAGCCAGGAAAAAAAAACAAACTTCTGGAGAAACTCAGAAAGTCAAGCAGCATCTGAAGAGGAAAATGGATAGTCGACATTTCAGGTCAAGATCCTTCATCTGGACTGTATTACCAAGTGTAGTCTCGCTAACATCTTGTACAGTTGTAACATGACGTCCCAGTTCCTGTACTCAGTGCCCAGACCATGAAGGGAAGTATGCAAATGCCTCATTTACCACCCAGTCTGAGAGTGTCATCACTTTCAGGAATGATATAATTGTATTCCCTATGTCACTCTTAGATCATAAGATTATAAGACATAGGAGCAGAATTAGACAATTCGGCCAATCGAGTCTGCCCTACCTTTCCATCATAGCAGATTTATTATCTCTCTTAACCTGATTCTTAAACCATCATTTAAGGCATCCATTAGTCTTGCGAGACCATGGATCTACGCCTGGAAAGTCTTCACTCTCCAGGGCGCAGGCCTGGCCAAGGTTGTATGGAAGACTGGCAGTTGCCCATGCTGCAAGTCTCCCCTCTCCACAACTCCGATGTTGTCCAAGGGAAGGGCATTAGGACCCATACAGCTTGGCACCAGTGTCATCAGAGAGCACTGTGTGATTAAGTGCCTTGCTCAAGGACACAACATACTGCCTCGGCTGGGGCTCGAACTCACGACCTTCAGATTGCTATTCGAATGCCTTAACCACTTGGCCATGTGCCCACATAGAACGATAGAACCATAGAACGTTACAGCACAGAAACAGGCCTTTTGGCCCTTCTTGGCTGTGCCAAACCATTTTTCTGTCTAGTCCCACTGACCTGCATCTGGACCATATTCTTCCATACACCTCTCATCCATGTACCTGTCCAAGTTTTCCTTAGATGTTAAAAGTGAGCCCACATTTACCATTTCATCTGGCAGCTCATTCCACACTCCCACCACTCTCTGTGTGAAGAAGCCCCCACTAATATTTCCATTAAACTTTTCCCCCTTCACCCTTAACCCATGCCCTTTGTTTTTTTTCTCCTCTAGTCTCAGTGGAAAAAGCCTGCTTGCATTCACTATCTATACCCATCATAATTTTATATACCTTTATCAAATCTCCCCTGATTCTTCTACGCTCCAGGGAATGAAGTCCTAACCTATTCAACCTTTCTCTGTAACTGAGTTTCTCATGTCCCGGCAACATCCTTGTAAACCTTCTCGGCACTCTTTCAACCTTATTAATATCTTTCCTATAACTTGGTGACCAAAACTGCACACAATACTCCAAATTCGGCCTCACCATTGCCTTATACAACGTCACCATAACATTCCAACTCTTATACTCAATACTTTGATTTATAAAGGCCAATGTACCAAAAGCTCTCTTTACGACCCTATCTACCTGTGACGCCACTTCCAGGGAATTTTGTATCTGTATTCCCTGATCCCTCTGTTCTACTGCACTCCTCAGTGCCCTACCATTTACCTTGTATGTTCTACCTTGGTTTGTCCTTCCAAAGTGCAATACCTCACACTTGTCTGTATTAAACTCCATCTGCCATTTTTCAGCCCATTTTTCCGGCTGGTCCAAATCCCTCTGCAAGCTTTGAAAACCTTCCTCACTGTCCACTACACCTCCAATCTTTGCATCGTCACATCATCAGCAAATTTGCTGATCCAACTTACCACATTATCATCCAGATCATTGATATAGATGACAAATAACAACGGACCCAGCACTGACCACTGTGGCACACCACTAGTCACAGGCCTCTACTCAGAGAGGCAATCTACCACTCTCTGGCTTCTTCCATTGAGCCAATGTCTAATCCAATTTACCACGTATACCTAGCGACTGAATTTTCCTAACTAACCTCCCATGTGGGACCTTGTCAAAGGCCTTACTGAAGTCCATGTAGACAATATCCACTGCCTTCCAATCATCCACTTTCCTGGTAACCACCTTGAAAAACTCTAATAGATTTGTTAAACATGACCTACCACGCACAAAGCCATGTTGACTCCCCCTAATAAGTCCCTGTCTATCCAAATATTTGTAGATGCTATCCCTTAGTACTCCTTCCAATAATTTACCTACTACCGACGTCAAACTTACCGGCCTATAGTTTCCTCGGTTACTTTTAGAGCCTTTTTTGAATGACAGAACAACATGAGCTATCCTCCAATCCTCCGGCACCTCACCGTAGATACCGACATTTTAAATATATCTGCCAGGGCCCCTGCAATTTCAACACTAGTCTCCTTCAAGATCCGAGGGAATACCCTGTCAGGTCCTGGGGAGTTATCTACTCTGATTTGCCTCAAGATAGCAAGCGCCTCCTCCTCTTCAATCTGTATAGGTTCCATGACCTCACTGCTTGTTTGTCTTATTTCCATTGACTCCATGCCAGTTTCCTTAGTAAATACAGACGCCAAAAAAAAACCCATTTAAGATCTCTCCCATTTCTTTTGGTTCCATACATAGCCGACCATTCTGATCTTCAAGAGGACCAATTTTATCCCTTACTATCCTTTTGCTTTTAATATACCTGTAGAAGCTCTTTGGATTATCCTTCACCTTGACTGCCAAAGCAGTCTTCTTTTAGCCCTCCTGATTTCTTTCTTTCGTACTTTTTTTGCACTTTTTATACTCCTCAAGCACCTTATTTGCTCCCTGTTTCCTATACATGTCATACATCTCTCTTTTCTTTTCATCAGAGGTCCAATATCCCTTGAGAACCAAGGTTCCTTATTCACTTTGCCTTTAATCCTGACAAGAACATACAAACTCTGCACTCTCAAAATTTCTCCTTTGAAGACATCCCACTTACCAATCACATCCTTGCCAGAGAACAACCTGTCCCAATCCTCGCTTTTTAGATCCTTTCTCATTTCTTCAAATTTGGCCTTTTTCCAGTTTAGAACCTCAACCTGAGGAGCAGATCTATCTTTATCCATGATCAAGTTGAAACTAATGGTGTTATGATCACTGGAACCAAAGTGTTCCCCTACACACACTTCCATCATCTGTCCTAACTCGTTTCCTAATAGGAGATCTAATATTGCATCCTCTCTAGTTGGTACCTCTATATATTGATTTAGAAAATTTTCCTGAACACATTTTACAAACTCTAGCCCATCTAGACGTTTAACAGTATAGGAATCCCAATCAATATGTGGAAAATTAAAATCCCCTACTATCACAACTTTATGTTTCCTGCAGTTGTCTGCTATCCCTCTGCAGATTTGCTCCTTCAATTCTCGCTGACTATTGGGTGGTCTATAATACAACCCCATTAATGTGGTCATACCTTTCCTATTTCTCAGCTCCACCCATATGGCCTTGGTAGACAAGCCCTCTAATCTGTCCTGCCTGAGCACTGCTGTAACATTTTCCCTGACTAGCAATGCCACCTCCCACCCTTCATTCCTCTGCTTCTATCATGTCTGAAACATCGGAACCCTGGAGCATTAAGCTGCCAGACCTGCCCCCCCCCCCCCCGCTGTAGCCAAGTTTCATTAATAGCTATAATGTCATAATTCCATGTGTCAATCCACGCCCTCAGTTTGTCAGCCTTTCCCACAATACTCCTTGCATTGAAATAGACACACCTCAGAAGATTATTACCACCACACACAACCCTTCTATTTGTGATTTTGCATGAACTTTTAACATTTATTTTCACCCCCGCTCCACTATCTGCTCTGGCACTCTGGTTCCCATCCCCCTGCAAATCTAGTTTAAACCCTCCCCAAAAACACTAACAAACGTCCCTGCAAGAATATTGGTCCCCCTGTAGTTCAGGTGTAACCCGCCTCTCTTGTACAGGTCCCATCTGCCCCAGAAGAGCTCCCAATGATCCTGAAATCTGAAATCTTGCCCCCCTACAGCAGTTCCTCAGCCACATGTTCATCTGCCAGAGCATCCTATTCTTACCTCACTGACAGGTGGCACAGGTAGCAATCCTGAGATTACCACCCTCGAGGTCCTACTTTTTAACTTCCTACCAAGCTCTCTATCCTCACTCTTCAGAACCTCCTCACTCTTTCTTCCTATGTCATTGGTACCGATGTGCACCACGACATCTGGCTGATCACCCTCCCACTTCAGAATGCTGTGCACGCGATCAGAGACAGCCCTGACCCTGGCACCCGGGAGGCAACAGACCATCTGGAAGTCTCTGTTGCGACCACAGAACCTCTTTTCTGTGCCTGGAACTATCACTACCGCTCTCCTCTTCTTCCACCCTCCCTTCTGCACTGCAGAACCAGACTCAGTGCCAGAGATCCAGCTGCCGCAGCTTGTCCCGAGTAAGTCATCCCCCCCAACAGTATCCAAATCGGTATACTTGTTGTTGAGGGGAATGGCCACAGGTAAACCCTGCTCTGCCTGCCCTTTCCCCTTCCCTCACCTGATGGTAACCCAATTACCTGTGCGCTGCTCCTTTGGCGTAACTACCTCCCTGAAGTTACTATCTAAAAACACCTCATCTTCCCGAATGATCCGGAGGTCATCCAGCTCCTGCTCCAGTTCCCTAATGCGGTTTGTTAGGAGCTGCAGCTGGATGCACTTCTTGCAGGTGTCGTTGTCAGGGACACCGAAGGTCTCCCTGACTTCCCACATCCTGCAAGAGGAGCATTCCAACATCCTGCCTGGCATTCTCTCTACTCTAAACAAACAAAACAAAATTTACCAGAACCTACCGTCGCCTCTGCCTGTTGAGCCAAAGCCGTCCTACTCTGCTCCCTCTCACTCTGCTGCCCGCTGTATATGGTGGTCTTTTTCTGTTAAACCTTTGGCACCCTACGTCACATGCCTGTGCAGTCTAGCCTCTTATCCTCGAGCAGAGTTTTAAAAAAAAGTCTTTCCTCAGAGATTCCTTACTCCTTCACTCTCTGCCTCTTGCTGCGATTTATAAAAGACCATTGAAAATTCCTCTCCTCCCCGTAACCTTTAAAGCCCTTACTAATTAAGAACCTGTCAACCTCTGCTTTAAGTATACCCAATGAATTCCACAGATTCACTACCCTCTGGTTAAAAAATTCCTCCTCATCTCTGTTATGTTCTGGTAAGCAAAAAGCACAGAGCCAGGAATGCAAGTCTAACTTGGATTTTTTAATTTAAGAAGGAAGAGTGAGTAAGGGATTTAAAAGTTGGAGGGGGAGGGGGAGATCCAAAATGATAGGAGAAGACAGGAGGGGGAGGGATAGAGCCAAGAGCTGGACAGGTGATAGGCAAAAGGGGATACGAGAGGATCATGGGACAGGAGGTCCGGGAAGAAAGAGAAGGGGGGGGGACCCAGAGGATAAGCAAGAGGTATATTCAGAGGGACAGAGGGAGAAAAAGGAGAGTGAGAGAAAGAATGTGTGCATAAAAATAAGTAATAGATGGGGTACGAGGGGGAGGTGGGGCCTTAGCGGAAGTTAGAGAAGTCGATGTTCATGCCATCAGGTTGGAGGCTACCCAGACGGAATATAAGGTGTTGTTCCTCCAACCTGAGTGTGGCTTCATCTTTACAGTAGAGGAGGCCGTGAATAGACATGTCAGAATGGGAATGGGATGTGGAATTAAAATGTGTGGCCACTGGGAGATCCTGCTTTCTCTGGCGGACAGAGCATAGATGTTCAGCAAAGCAGTCTCCCAGTCTGCATCAGGTCTCGCCAATATAGAAAAGGCCACATCGGGAGCACCGGACGCAGTATATCACCCCAGTCGACTCACAGGTGAAGTGTTGCCTCACCTGGAAGGACTGTTTGGGGCCCTGAATGGTGGTAAGGGAGGAATTGTAAGGGCATGTGTAGCACTTGTTCCGCTTACACGGATAAGTGCCAGGAGGGAGATCAGTGGGGAGAGATGGGGGCGACGAATGGACAAGGGAGTTGCGTAGGGAGCGATCCCTGCGGAATGCAGGGGGGGGGGAAGGGAAAGATGTGCTTAGTGGTGGGATCCTGTTGGAGGTGGCGGAAGTTACGGAGAATGATATGTTGGACCCGGAGGCTGGTGGGGTGGTAGGTGAGGACCAGGGGAACCCTGTTCCTAGTGGGGTGGCGGGAGAATGGAGTGAGAGCAGATGTACGTGAAATGGGGGAGATGCGTTTAAGAGCAGAGTTGATAGTGGAGGAAGGGAAGCCCCTTTAAAAAAGGAAGACATCTCCCTCGTCCTAGAATGAAAAGCCTCATCCTGAGAGCAGATGCGGCGGAGACGGAGGAATTGCGAGAAGGGGATGGCGTTTTTGCAAGAGACAGGGCGAGAAGAGGAATAGTCCAGATAGCTGTGAGAGTCAGTAGGCTTATAGTAGACATCAGTGGATAAGCTGTCTCCAGAGACAGAGACAGAAAGATCTAGACAGGGGAGGGAGGTGTCGGAAATGGACCAGGTAAACTTGAGGGCAGGGTGAAAGTTGGAGGCAAAGTTAATAAAGTCAACGAGTTCTGCATGCGTGCAGGAAGCAGCGCCAATGCAGTCGTCAATGTAGCGAAGGAAAAGTGGAGGACAGATACCAGAATAGGCACGGAACATAGATCGTTCCACAAACCCAACAAAAAAGCAGGCATAGCTAGGACCCATGCGGGTGCCCATAGCTACACCTTTAGTTTGGAGGAAGTGGGAGGAGACTTTCCCCAATAGCCTTAGCAAACCTTCCCACCAGGATATTGGTCCCCCTGGGATTCAAGTGCAACCTGTCCTTTTTGTATAGGTCACACCTGCCCCGGAAGAGGTCCCAGTGATCCAGAAATCTGAATCCCTGCCCCCTACTCCAATCCCACCGCCAGGCATTTATCCTCCACTTCATTCTATTCCTATACTCACTGTCATGTGGCACAGGCAGTAATCCCGAGATTACTACCTTTGAGATCCTGCTTCTCAACTTCTTTCCTAACTCCCTGTAGTCTGTTTTTAGGACCTCATCCCTTTTCCTACCTGTGTCATTGGTACCAATATGTACCATGATCTCTGGCTGTTCTCCTTCCCACTTCAAGATATCGTGGATGTGATCAGAAACATCATGGATCCTGGCAACTGGCAGGCAAACTACCATCTGCTTTTCTTTCCTGCGTCCATAGAATCGTCTATCTGACCCCCTAACTATAGAGTCCCCTATCACCGCTGCCATCCTCTTCCTTTCCCTACCCTTCTGAGCCACAGGGCCAAACTCTGTGCCAGAGGCATGACCACTGTTGCTTCCCCCAGGTAGGCCGTCTCCCCCAAAAGTGCTCAAACAGGAGTACTTATTGTTAAGGGGGACAGCCACTGGGGTACTCTCTAGCATCTGCCTCTTGCCCTTCCCTCTCCTGACTATTACCCACTTCTCTGTCTTCTGGGGTCCCGGCATGACTACCTGCCTCTCTATTACCTCCTCACTCTCCCTGACCAGATGAAGATCATCGAGTTGCAGCTCCAGTTCCCTAACGTGGTCTCTAAGGAGCTGCAGCTCGACACACCGGGTGCAGATGTGGTTGTCCATGAGGCCAGGAGTCTCCAGGGCTTACCACATCTGACACCGAGCACAGAAAACCGACCTCACACACATACTTTCTGTCTTTATTCTGAGCAGATAACCTACCTTGCCTCGACCCTTTATTGCCTAAGCCCCGTTGAGCCAAAGCCTTCCTACACTGTCTTCCACTACTCCGAGCCCGCTCTGTAAATCTGACTTGTTTTTAAACTCTTCCCACTGTTTGCGCAGTTGTGCCCCATTCAAACCACTGAAGAAAGCAGTTTTCCTTTAAACCTGTATAAGTTTGGTATATGTGAGCCCCTGCCACAACAGTGCAATTTTGTTCATGACTGCAACGCAATTGGGTCTCTGTCTGCTGATTCCATCGATCCTGTTATTTCAACTGCTCATATAAATGTAAGTTGTGCTGCTGTTGGGAGCCATTTTTCAATGTTTCCTTTTTGTAAGATGACACAAACTAACAATCTCTCAGTGCATCAATAAGTCCATCACTGAACTGACAATGCTCAGAATCTCTTCAATTCAGCCATGTAAGCTGAAATGGACTCCCCTTCTTTTTGATTCTGCTCATGAAACCTAAAGCATTCTGCAATTAACAATAGTTTTGGTTCTAAATTTTTCTGCATTAAATTCATGATATCAGCAAAGCTCATTTCACTGGACCATCTTTCCTTTTGTGAAGAAAACGTGCTGCTCTGAAGGAAAAAAAAGTGTGCTATGCTCTTAAAAAAAAATCGACCATTTCTCACTGCGTTTTTTTTAAACTCAAATGTTTTGCTGCATTTCAAAAGGTAGGTAATCATCTCGGGTTCACTTTAAAAATACCCTGTCACTATTCTTATATCGTCATCATCGTGGCTATCCCTCAAGGTCAAGGATGATGGTCTATTGCTCCCGTCGCCCTCCCCCGATCGCCGAAAGACTTGAAGAAGTGGCCCACAGAGCGAAGACGCCTGTGCGTGTATTTGTTTAACGTATACTTGATGTTGCACTCCAAGAAGCACACGATACTTCACAAATTAATCAACTGATTCCAATGGCATGGAAACCACGACGACTGGAGCTGATGGATTTTTTGCAGCCTTCATTCGCTTTCACAGCCGTTGAGTTCAAAGTAACTTCGTTCGCCTGTTCCACCGTTGAGGTCTTGGTTGGATTGTTCTTTGTCAGGGCCCTCACCCCTGACCTTACCGCCATGGGTGACCCTACCAGGAGCATAGCTCCAGACAGCATCGCTCTCGGAATCTCAGGCCCACACAAGCCTCCCCACCAAGACAAGGTGACAATCTATGGAGAAGATTCTTATATAATATACAATATTCTTCTACATTGTAACTCCAAAACAGTAAACTAATTAAAAGGAAAAGATGGAGAGTCATAAATGTGAATCTTACTACGTGTTTACTTTAAGCAAGGTGTGAACTTATCACGTGGTTGCATGATGATGTATGCCATTAGTGTACTTTTACATATAACCCACAATGCATTATGTAAACAACAAAGAATGCTTAATCAAATAATATGTTTACAATAGTACTGAAATATTAAATGTACAACTATCTCTGTTCTGAAGGGATGCTCTTCTATACTGAGGCTGTGCCCTCTGGTCCTGTACCCTCTCACTATAGCAAACATCCTCTCCATGTCTACTCTATCTAGGCCTTTTAATATTCAATTAATTTCAGTGAGATTCCCCCTCAATCTTCTAAGCGTAGTGAGTGCAGAATCCAAGCCATCAAATGCACTTCCTACATTAACCCTTTAATTCCCAGGATAAATTTTGTGAACCTCCTCTGGACTGAATGCCAGGACATTCTTTCTTAGATAAGGGGTCCAAATCTGTTCACAATATTCCAGGTAATACTTACTAATACTAATGTCTTATAAAACCTTAATATTATATCCTTGCTTTTATATTCTAGTCCTCTCAAAACGAATGCTAATATTGCATTTGCCTTTCTTACCACCGACTCAACCTGCAAGTTAACCTTCAGGGAATTCTGCATAAGGACTCCCAAGTCCCTTTGCACCTCTGATTTCTGGATTTTCCTCCCCATTTTGTATAGTCTATGCCTTTATTCCTTCTAGCAAATTTCATGACTGTACACTTCCCTACACTATTTTCCATCTGCCACTTCTTTGACAATTCCCCTAATCTGTCTAATTCATTCTGCAGTCCCCCTGCCTCCTCAACACTACCTGCCCCACCACCTATTTTTGTATCTTCCACAAACTTGGGCATAAAGCCATCAATTCTTTGAAATTGCCATAAAATACAATGTTGGAAAATGCATGGTCATGCACTTCGGTAGTAGAAATAACTGTGAGGACTATTTTCTAAATGGGGAGAAAATCCAGGAATCTGAGATGCAGAGGGACTTGGCAGTCCTTGTGCAG
This sequence comes from Mobula birostris, assembly GCF_030028105.1. NCBI lineage: Eukaryota > Metazoa > Chordata > Chondrichthyes > Myliobatiformes > Myliobatidae > Mobula > Mobula birostris. The sequence goes on along the minus strand of NC_092393.1, from coordinate 10,587,191 downwards.
AACACCCTGAAGTTTAACTTGCAGGTTGAGTTGGTGGTGAGGAAGGCAAGTGCTATGTTAGCATTCATTTCAAGAGGTCTAGAATACAAGAGCAAGGATGTGATGCTGAGGCTTTATAAGGCACTGGCAAGGCCTCACTTTGAGTATCGTGAACAGTTTTGGGCTCCTCATCTTAGAAAAGATGTGTTGGCATTGGAGAGGGTCCAGAGGAGGTTCACAAGCAGGATTCCAGGAATGAAAGGGTCATCATACGAGGAACGTTCTGGGCCTGTACTCGATGGAATTCAGAAGGATGATGGGGGATCTCATCAAAACCTTTCAAATTTTGGAAGGCTCAGACACAGTAGATATGGAAAGGATGGGAGTTTCTAGGATGAGAGGGCACAACCTTAGGATAGAGGGGCACCCTTTCAAAACAGAGATGTAGAGAAATTTATTTAGCAAAAGGGTTGTGAATTTGTGGAATTTGTTGCCACATGCAGCTGTAGAGGCCAGTTCACTGGGTGTATTTTAGGCAGAGATTGATAGGACTTAGCATCAAAGGTTACGGGGAGAAGGACGGGAACTGGAGTTGAGCAGGAGATAGAAAAAAGGATCAACCATGATTGAATGGCAGATCAGACTCAATGGGCCAGATGGCGTAATTCTGCTCCTATGTCTTATGTAATGTGAAAAGAAGTGGTATTAACACTGACCCCAGTGGAACACCACTAGGCACTGGCAGCCAACCAGAAAGTGCCTCCTTTATTCCAACTATTTGCCTCCTGTCAATCAGCCAATGTTCTATCCAAGCTAGTATCTTTCCTGTAATACTATAGCTATTATTTTGTTTAGCAGCCTCATGTGTGGCATTTTGTCAAAAACCTTCTGAAAATCCAAGTAAACAACTTCCATTGACTCTCTTTTATCTATCCTGCCTGTTATTTCCTCAAAGAATTCCAAAAGATTTGTCAGGCAAGTTTTTCCCTAAAGGAAACTATGCGGACTTTGGCCTATCTTATAAGGTGCCTCCAAATATCCTGAAACCTCATCCTTAATAATGTATTCCAACATCTTCCCAACTACTGAATTCAGGCTAACTGGCCTATAATTTCCCATGCCTCCTTTTGTTCTTAAAGAGTGGAGGGATATTTGCAATTTTCTAGTCCTCCAGAGCCATTCCAGAATCTAATGATTCTTGTAAGATCATTACTCATGGCTCCACAGTCTCTGCAGCTACTTCTTTCAGAACCCTGGGGTGTAGACCATCTGGCACAGGTGATATATCTACCTTTAGACCTTTCAGCTTCCCAAGCACCTTGTCCTTAGTAACAGCAGCTATATTCTTCTTGAACATTGTCCAGGGACCTGGCACTTACTGCGTACATCAAATACTTTATATAATTATAATCAAACTTCTAACCTGGAGACAAACTAAACCACAACCAGCAGCCCACTCCACCAGCAAAACAGCATAGGTGAATGTACTGTAGTCCTTCACAGAGGAAATGGGTAAGGAGTCACAAATTATTTATTTATTTATAGAACATAGAAATTTACAGCACATTATAGGCCCTTCGGCCCACAATGTTGTGCTGACCATGTAACCCACTCTAGAAACTGCTTAGAATTTCCCTAGCGCATAGCCCTCTATTTTTCTAACCTCCATGTACCTATCTGAGGCTCTTAAAAGACCCCATTGTATCCGCTTCCACCACTGCCACCAGCAGTGCATTACATGCACCCACCACTCTCTGTGTGAAAAACTTACCTCTGACATCCCCCTTGTACCTACTTCCAAGCACCTTAAAACTATGCCCCCTCATGTTAGCCGTTTCAGCCCTGGGAAAAAGCTTCCGGCTATCCACATGACCTTCACCTCTTCATCACTTAATACACCTCTATCAGGTCACCTCTCATCCTCTGTCGCTCCAAGGAGAAAAGGTCAAGTACACTCAACCTATTCTCATAAGGTACGCCTTCCAATCTGGGCAACATCCTTGTAAATTTCCTTTGCGCTCTCTCTATAGTATCCATGTCCTTCCTGTAGTGAGATGACCAGAACTGAACATAATACTCTAAGTGGGGTCTTACCAAGATCTTATATAGCTGTAATAGTACCTCACAGCCCTTGAACTCATTTCCATGGTTGATAAATGCCAACACACCATACGCCTTCTTAGCAACACTGAGAACCTGCACAGCAGCTTTGAGTGTCCAATGGACATGGACCCCAAGATCTCTCAGATCCTCCACACTGCCAAGAGACTTACCATTAATATTATATTCTGTCTTCAAATTGGACCTACCAAAATGAACCACTTCACACTTATCTGGGTTGAACTCCATCTGCCACTTCTCAGCCCAGTTCTACATCCTATTGATGCCTCGCTGTAACCTCCGACAATCCTCCAGTCTATCCACAACACCCCCAACTTTGTGTCATCAGCAAACTTACTAACCCACCTTTCGCCTTTTTCAACCAGGTCAGAGGGGTCCCAGAACAGATCCCTGCAGAACACCACTGGCCACTGACCTCCATGCAGAGTATGAACTATCTACAATCACCCTTTGCCTTCTGTTGGCAAGCCAATTCTGGATCCACAAAGCAAGGTCTCCCTGGATCCCCTGCCTCCTTACTTTCTGAAGGAGCCTTGCATTGGGAACCTTATCAAACGCTTTACTGAAATTCATATACACTACATCCACCGCTCTACCCTCATCAAAGAGTTTTGTTATATCTTCAAAGAATTCAACGAGGTTCATAAGGCACGACCTTCCCTTGACAAAGCCATGCTGACTATCCATAATCAGATTATGTCTCCAAATGCTCATAAATCCTGCCTCACAGGGTCTTCCCCAACAACTTGCCCACCACTGAAGTAAGACTCACTGGTCTATAATTTCCTGGGTTATCTCTACTCTCTTTCTTGAACAAGGGAACAACATTTGCAACCCTCCAATCCTCCAGTACTTCTCTCGTCCCTATTGACAATGCAAAGATCATCCCTAGAGACTGAGCAATTTCCTCCCTTGCTTCCCATAGTAGCCTGGGGTATATCTCTCTGGTCCCAGTAACTTATCCAACTTAATGCTTTTCAAAAGCTCCTGCACATCCTCTTTCTTAGTGTCTATATGTCCAAGCGTTTCAGTCCGCTGTAAGTCATCCCACAATTGCCAAAGTCTTTTTCCCTGGTGAATACTGAAGCAAATTATTCATTAAGTACCTCTGCTACATCCTCTGACTCCATGCAGACGTTTCCACTATCGCACCTGATTGGTCTTATTCTCATATGGCTCATCTTCTTGCTCTTCACATACCTGTAGAATGCCTTGGGATTTTCCTTTAATCCTACTCACCAAGACCTTCACATAGCCCTTTCTGGCTCTCCTAATTCCATTCTTAAGCTCCTTCCTAGCAACCTTATAATTTTCTTGAGCTCTAGCCGTACCTAGTTTCTTGAACCTTTTGTAAGCTTTTCTTTTCTTCTTAACTAGGTTTTCTACATACTTTGTACACCGTGGTTCTTTAACTCTACCATCCTTTCCCTGCCTCAACGGAACATACCTATGCAGAACTCCATGCAAATGTTCTCTGAACACTTACCGCATTTCTACCGTGCATTTCCCAGAACATCTGCTCTCAATTTATGCTCCCAAGTTGCTGCCTAATAGCATCATATTTTCCCTTACCTCAATTATATGTTTTCGTAAATTGTCTGTTCCAATCCCTCTCCAGCGCTACATTGAAGAGTTGTGGTAACTACCTCCAACATGCTTTCTCGCTGAGAGATCTAACATCTGACCAGGTTCATTCCCCAATACCAGATCAAGTACAGCCTCTCCTCTAGTTGGCATCAGGAGACCTTCCTGAACATACCTAACAAACTCCACCCCATCTAAACCCCTTGTTCTAAGCAGATGCCAATCAATATTAGGAAAGTTAAAATCTCCCATCACAGCAACCCTATTCATCATTCCAGAACCTGCCTCCCCATCTGCTCCTCAATATCCCTGTTACTATTGGGAGGTGTATAAAGAAAACCCAGTTGAGTTATTGCCCCTTTCCTGTTTCTGACTTCCACCCACACTGACTCAGTAGACCACCCCTCCATGACTTCCGCCTTTGCTGCAGCCGTGACACTATCCCTAACTAGCAATGCCGCGTCCCCATCTCTTTTGCCTCCTTCTCTGTTCTTTTTGAAACATCTAAAGCCTGGCACACTCAGCAGCCATTCCTGCTCCTGAGACACCCAAGTCTCCGTAATGGCCACAACCATCACGGTTCTACGTACTGATCCACGCTCTAAGTTCATTCACCTTGTTTATGATACTCCTTGCATTAAAAATGACGCATCTCAAACCATCAGGCTGAGTGCATCTTTGCTCTAACATCTGCCTATCCTTCCTCACAATCTCCCTACAAGCTGTCTCTACTTGTGCTCCAACCTCCCTATCCTCTGCCTCCTCACTTCGGTTCCCACTCCCCTTAAAATCTAGTTTAAACCCTCCCCAAAAACATTAGAAAACCTCTCCGCCAGGACATTGGTCTCCCTCGGATTCAAGTGCAACCTGTCCTTTTTGTATTGGTCACATCTGTCCCAGAAGAGGTCCCAATGATCCAAATATCTGAATCCCTGCCCCCTGCTCCAATCCTTCAGCCACACATTTATCCTCCACCTCATACTATTCCTATACTCAGTCGCGTGGCACAGGCAGCAACCTGAGATTACTACCTTTGTGGTCCTGCTTCTCAGCTTCCTTTCCAACTCCCTGTATTCTGCTTTCAGGACCTCCACCCTTTTTCTACTTATGTCACTGGTATCAATATGTACTTCGACCTCTGGCTGCTCACCCTCCCACATCACGAACCCTGGCACTTGGGAGGCAAACTACCATTCTTGTTTCTTTTTCACGTCCACAGAATCACCTATCTGTCCCTCTAACTATAGAGTCCCCTGTTACCGCTGCCCTCCTCTTCCATTCCCTACCCTTCTGAGCCACAGGGCCAGACTCAGTGCCAGAGGCATGGCCACTGTTGCTTCCCCCATGTAGGTTGTGCACCCCAACAGCACTCAAAATAGAGTACTTATTGTTAAGGGGGACAGCCACAGGGGTGCTCTCCACTACCTGATACCCTCCTTTCCATCTCCTGATGGTCACCTACTTATCTGTCTCCTGTGGCCCTGGGGTGACTACCTGCTCCTGTCTATCACCTCCTCACTTTCCCTAACAAGCTGAAGGTTATCAAATTGCAGCTCCAGTTCCCTAACTTGGTCTCTAAGGAGCTGCAGCTCGATGCACCTGGCGCAGATGTGGCATCAGGGAGGTTGGAAGTCTCCCGAACATCCCACATCTAATATCCAGAACAGAAAACTGGCCTTGCAATCATTCCCACTATTCTAATGTGCCGAGCCCTGTGAAATGCTCCTTTTTTTAAACTCTTCTCCCCGACCCGTGCAAAGCTCTATCTCTCTATGAATCGATTGGTCCACCGCTAATGCGCGGAGGCCCACTAAGCACTCCTTTTTTAAACTTTTCTCCCCTACCTGTATGAATCTCAATCTCTCTCTATCTCTCTCTCTCTCTCTCTCTCTCCTCTCTCCCCCCCTCTCTCCCCCCCCTCTCCCCCCCTCTCTCCCCCCCTCTCTCCCCCCCTCTCTCCCCCCCTCTCTCCCCCCCTCTCTCCCCCCCTCTCTCCCCCCCTCTCTCCCCCCTCTCTCCCCCCTCTCCCCCCCCTCTCCCCCCCTCCCCCCCCTCTCCCCCCCCTCTCCCCCCCTCTCCCCCCCCTCTCCCCCCCCCTCTCCCCCCCTCCCCCCCTCCCCCCCTCCCCCCTCCCCCCCTCCCCCCCTCTCCCCCCCCTCTCTCCCCCCCCCTCTCCCCCCCCTCTCTCTCTCTCCCCCCCCCCCGAATCGATTGGTCCATTGCTAATGCCTTTATTTATTTATCGAGATTCAGCGCAGAATAGGCCCTTCCAGCCCTTTGAGCTGTGCCATACAGCAGTCCCCCAATTTAACACTTGCCCAATGACGGGATAATATATAATGACTAATTAACCTATTAACCAGTACATTTTTGGACTGTGGGAGAAAACCGGAGCACCTGGAGGAAACCCATGAGGTCACAGGTAGAACATATAAACTCCTTACAGGCAGTGGTGGGAATTGAATTTGCATCTTCTGTACTGCAAAGCATTGTGTTAACCACTACATTATGGTGCCTCACTACAAAGAATATCTTAAAAGGTGTGCTCAAAGAAGAAAGAGTCAGGAAGATCTCAAAGGAAAAGATTAGTGAAAATGGCATAATGAAGATGTTTAAAATGCTGTGTAGTGTGAAGGCATCTTGTGTGTGAGACAGTTGCCGTAGGACAAGAGAATGTATATCAACAGGGAGAGTTCATTGAAGAGATTTAAGTGAGGTTGAGTAATTTGCATGTATGCATTGGGCAACAAAGCAATTGTCAGTTGAGATGGGAGACTTGCTGAGTGAACTTGGATGGTGGCAGCTGAGTTTCCAATGAATTGAAGTTTGGGGCAGTTGAGAGAAGACTGGAATAATGAAGTTCAGAGGTGCAGAATCATGAATGAAAGTTTACCAGTAAGTAGGTTACAGTAGGAGCAGGGATTATGGAGGAGAAGATCGGTCAGTCTTGTACTGGAGAAGATTATGGGTTAAAAGTTCAGCTTTGAGGTCATAAGAGATGCCAAAATTGTGAAGGTCTGGTTCAGGTTCAGATGATGGTTAAGGAGGGTTTGAAATTGAACAGGAATAGGATCACTGATTGTGGTTGGTGAGGTTGGCTCCAATATTTAAATAGATGCCCATTCACAGATTAGATATCACCTGTACAGCCTGGCATTGCAGTGAAGGTGGCGAGAATGGGAGAAACAATAAAGCATTAGCATTTGTCTCATCAATACTCCTTTTCTTTAGATGATATTGTCAAGCAGCATCTCGAAGATGATGCAGAGGGATCAAGATTAGGTTATAGGAGAGCAGTGTAAGTGGAAGAACTGGATGCATAAGGCTGAAACCAAGCACAGTCACATTGAGTGGGATCATTGAAGAAACTAATGATGTTTCAGGATGTCAAAGTGATGTACAGGTTGTTGCTGGGTTACTAATATATTCCACTTCTACTGATGTCCACAAGCTGACTCAGTTAGAAGATACACAAAATCCTTCAGTAAGGTAACCAGACTTCCACAGTATTGTAATGAGTAGTGATAATGAGAACCAATTTACATGGATTTCATTTATTGCCCTCTGATGCTGGGCTACAAAGGTACAGAATCGGGATGTCCCATGCTCAAGTGGCTGTTTGAATGGGTGTCTGCAGATTTTTGATTTTCAGTTCAGAGCTGCTTACAAGACTGAGCTGTGGGCAAGTTGTTTGTCACACTGTATTTCCAAGAGTATGTGAGAGGCAAAGCTTCAGTGATCATTAGGCTGTGAGATTCTATTTAGCTTACCTGTTTCTTCATTTAACTGTCCATATATAGCTATCATGGTTTTACTTGGCACTCTCAACTGCTCTTCCTCTCTTCAAGGGAAACTACTGAGAGAACATCTCATAATCTGAACCACCTTCGCAACTCCACTTTTCATGTCTGGAATGCAATACACCAGAGCCACATCATGTAGAGTAGAAAACCGTACAGCCATTCTCAAAACTAGATCTAATGTGGCATTTATTTTATGTTTTGCAGCTGTTTCGATATTTAATGAAAAAGAGAGAGTGTCATGTTCAATGTTTTTTCAAGTCGATCTCTGGCACTTTCTGTAACCTCTCTGGCATTGACTCCTGGGACGATGACCACTCAGTCCTTGAACTGATCCTGCGCAATAGAGAAGATGAGGTGAGATCTGGACGGAAGCAAACATTGAAGGTGGCTGAATAAGTGTTAATTACTGAGTATTTGAAATGTAGTACAACAGAAAAAGGCCCATTTGGACCATGATATTTGTCATGATACCAATGTAAACTGCACATCTGCCTGTATGTGGTGTATATTCCTCCATTCCTTAGCTCCCCCCCTACCGCAATTCTTGTGTCTAAATGCCTCTTTCCCAGCAGTGCGTTCAGGCCACCTACTGCTGTCAGTGGGGAAAAAAAAACTTGCCACTCAGAGTTCTTTTAGACAATTCCTCTCCTGCCTTAAAACTATGCTCTTTAGTATTTGACATTTCCATCCTAGGTAAAGAATTTGACAAAGTATCCAATTTCTCTCATAATTTTATATACAGTACTTCTATCAGGTTGTCCTTCAGTGTTCTACACTGCAGAGAGAACTTAGTTTTGTCCAACTTCTCCTGAGAAACAAAGAAACAGAAATCTACAGCAATTACAGGCCCTTCGGCCCACAATATTGTGTTGACCATGTAATCTACTCTAGAAACTGCCTAGAATTTCCTTACCGCATAGCCCTCTATTTTTTCTAAGCTCCTTGTACCTATCCAAGAGTCTCTTAAAAGACCCTATTGTATCCACCTCGACCACCTTCACTGGCAGTACACTCCATGTACCCACCACTCTGTGTGGAAAAACCTACTCTAACACCCCCTTGTACCTACTTCCAAGCACCTTAAAACTATACCCTCTCGTGCTAGCCATTTCAGCCCTGGGGATATACACATAATCAATGCTTCTCATCATCTTATACACCTCTATCAGGTCACTTCTCATGCTTCGTCCCTCCAAGGAGAAAAGGCTGAGTTCACTCAACCTATTCTCCTAAGATACGCCCTCCAATCCAGGCAACATCCTTGTGAATCTCCCCTGCACTCCTATAACCACCTCCCTCCTGTAACGAGCTAACCATAACTGAACACAGTACTCCAAGTGAGATCTAACTAAGGTCTCATATAGCTGTAACATTACCTCACGGCTCTTGAACTCAATCCCATGGTTGATGAAGGCCCGCACACCATATGCCTTCTTAACAGCACTGTCAACCTGCGCAGCAGCTTTGAGTGTCCTATGAACACGAACCCTAAGATCTCACTGAAGTAAGATTCACTGGTCTATAATTTCTTGGGTTATCTTTGCTCCCTTTCTTGAACAAGGGAACAACGTTTGCAACCGTCCAATCCTCTGGTACTTCTTCCGTCCTTACTGATGATGCAAAGATCATCGCCAGAGGCTCAGCAATCTCCTCCCATGCTTCCCACAGTAGCCTGGGGTATATATATCTCATCCGGTTCTGGCAACTTCGCTTTCAAAAGCTCCAGCACATCCCCTTACTCAATGTCTATGCACCCAAGCATTTCAGTTTGCTGTAAGTCATCCCCACAAGGTCCTTTACCCTGGTGAATACTGAAGCAAAGTATTCATTAAGTACCTCCATTACCTCCTCCGACTCCAAAGGTTTCAAAGGTACATTTAATGTCAGAGAAATGTATATAATATACATCTTGAAATTCTTTTTCTTCGCAACCATCCACAAAAACAGAGGAGTGCCCCAAAGAATGAATGACAGTTAAATGTTAGAATCCCAAAGCAAACCCCCAGCTCCCCCCCACACATAAGCAGCAGCAAAGCAATGATCCCCCTCCCCACCAGCAAAAAAAGCATTGGTGTCCCCCACCGAGCACTCAAGCATCAGTAACGGCACAGACTTGCAGTACTCCAAGGACTACTCGTTCACCCGGTAATTTGACATACCACAGGCTCTCTCTCTCTCTCCCTCATAAGGGAAAAAGAGGTGTCCCCATTAGGGGAGACATAACAAACAACTCACTGATTTATAATGTTAAAAGTCTGCTGCGTCAATTTTTCTGAGCTCTGTACCCAAAGAACTCGGGTCTCTGGGCATACAGCCAGCAGTCAGTTGGTGCTTTTGATCTTCTGTCTCCACAACACACCAATTTCCTGCAGTGGCACTGACCTAGAGTCTGCCCACCTCCAGAACCATGAAATCCTGGAACCCTGAAGGTGTGGTAGTCTTCTAGTTCGCATCCTTGGTATCTCAAATAGCGGCCAGTCGTGAGACCCAGTGTGTAACCCCAGGTCAGGGTCTTCAAAAGAACCCTGAAAGGGAAAAATAGAGATATTAAAGATGGAAGTAGAGCTGTTTCAGCCCTATATAGACAGTGTATTGAATTTTTTAGATCTACCTAAACTTACAGATTTACAAAATGAAAGTTTATTAGAACCAGTAACTGTCAAAGAACTGAACGTGGCCATCTCTAGGTTAAGGGCTGGAAAGTCCCCGGGTTCTGATGGGTTTACCTCAGAGTGGTACAAGTCCCTGAAGACAGAGTTAGCCCCATTACTACTTAACACCTTTAATTGGATCTTGTAGAGAGGAGAAACTCCACCTTCCTGGAGAGAAGCGATTATTTCAGTTATTCCTAAAGAGGGTAAAGATAAACTAGAATGTGGCAATTATCGGCCAATTAGTGTTCTTAACTTAGATTACAAACTATTTACATCTATATTAGCGCACAGATTGGAAAAGCTTTTCCTGGCCTAATCCATTTAGACCAGACTGGATTTATTCAACAAAGACAAACACAGGACAACATAAGGAGAACTCTGCACATATTAGAACAGGTTAATAAGAACGAGACAGAGACAATGGTAGTAGGATTGGACGCTGAGAAAGCTTTTGATTCGGTTCGTTGGGCATTCCTATACAGAGTGTTAGGAAGATTCGGCTTTCAAGAAAAGTTTATTAAAGTAATTCAGACTCTATATGACAGCCCTACAGCCCGAATTAAGATAAATGGGGACCTCTCTGACTCCTTCATCTTAGAGAGAGGCACTAGACAGGGATGCCCAATTTCTCCTCTCCTTTTTGCGCTATATATTGAACCGCTTGCCCAACTAATAAGACAGAGCGAAATCGTAAAAGGTATCAAGGTGGCAGGGATTGAACAGAAAGTGGCGTTATTCGCAGATGATGTTTTGGTTTATCTGAGTGAACCAGAAAAATCATTTATAGGATTGTTTACACTGTTGGATGACTTTGGGAAAAGATCAGGTTATAAAATAAATGTAAAGAAAACGCAGGTTATGTCCCTAAATTATACACCATCCAAAAAGTTGCAGGATACATATGATCTTAAGTGGGAAGCTAAATCATTAAAATATTTAGGAATAACCCTGCCGAAGGATCTTTCAACACTGTCACAGGTAAATTATAGGCCATTAATCTCAGAGATAAAAGCAGATATGCATAGATGGAATCTTATCCCCTTTTTAAGTTTAAATTCAAGGATAAATCTATAAAAATGAATATTCTTCCTCGGTTATTGTATCTTTTCCGTACTTTACCGGTGGAGGTGGATGATAATCAATTCAGGGAATGGGACAAATGGATTTTCCGCTTCATTTGGCAAGGAAAGAAACCTAGAATTCGATATAACACCTTACGGTTAGGGAAGGAAGGAGGAGGTATGGTTCTTCCTTGCCTGAGAAATTATTTTTATGCCTCACAGATAACCCCTCTGTTATATTGGTGTAATAGGGAATATAAGGCTAGATGGAAGGAAATAGAATGTGGATTAGTTGACAGTTTTCCTCTTCAGGCCTCAATAGCTGACAAAGGATTGATGGCCCAGTTGGAAAAATTTAAAAACACTTGGATAAATTTTACATTAAAAGTATGGCAGAAGGTGGTTAATTCATGTGGAATTAATAACATGTTAAAACTCTTTAGATAGTGTGCATATGATACCGAATTCCTTCCCAACAGAGGAGATAAAAGATTTGAGCTATGGATAAAGAAAGGTCTTACAACCTACCTCTCATTTATAGATAAAAGAGTATTACAAAGTTTCCAAATCCTGCAGGACAAACATGGCCTAGAACATAATGACTTTTTTAGGTACCTTCAAGTGCGAAACTATGTTAACCAGAGTTGTAGATATACAGACCTATCAACAGTAGAATTAGAATTTTTCAAGATTCTGAATTCGGCTTGCAGTTCAATACCTAGTAAATCAGTTTCTCGATTATATAATGCACTCTCCCATGCTAAAAATGTAAATACACTGTATATTAAAGAGAAGTGGGAGAAAGAAGCGGGGTTGGTACTTTCAGAGGAGGCTTGGGGGAAAATCTGCAGCTTTCAATGGTCCTCGACTAATTCTTTGACTTGGAGAGAACATTGTTGGAAAAACATTATAAGATATTTCAAGACCCCATATCAGGAAAAATATAAAGATACAAACGTGACGTGTTGGAGAAGGTGTGGCTCCAAGGAGGCAAATCATTTTCATATTTTCTGGGATTGCCCTAAATTAAGTCTATATTGGGAAGGTATTCATAGAACATTAGTTAAGGTACTTAGGTCTCAGATACCTCTGAACTTTGAGACGCTCTATTTGGGGCATGTATTGTTTCTTGAACAGAAGGAAGATATAAAGTTGCTGCAGGCCCTCTTAGCGGCAAGTAAGAAATCAATCACTAGAAAGTGGCTAAATCCAATACCACCTACATTAGAAGATTGGCACGAAATTATCTTGAAAATATTTAAAATGGAAAAGTTGACTTACTCCCTGAGAATTCAAAAAGAAAAATTGTATCGAATTTGGAATAAATGGATTGAATATATAACCCCAATGTGAGCAGACTTTAGATGACTATCCTAATGATCTATACTGCTCTTCTCATCAACACAGTAATATTGCTAACGTAAGCACCCCTAGTCTAAATGTCTTTTTTTTTGTTTTCTTTTGGAAAATAGAGAATTAACGCAAATAAAGGGAAAGATTTGGGAAAGGGATTAAAAAAATGAAAAAATTAAGTAAATAAGTACATAGGGATTAGATAATTATGTCTGCGGGCAGGAGCGAGCATGAACAAATTAGGATATAAACACCTACAATGGTTGATACATAGGCTTATATACAACATTTTGGACCAGTGGAAATGGTCCAGAAGGGTTATATGGAAACTATTATTACCATTTTTCTTAACAACTAATTCCATTACTTAGCCTAATAGGTTAGATTTACCACAGTACATAATTATCTATTTAAATGTTTATCTTCCTTTTATATCATCTCAATGTGTACTTAAGAATGTATAAATAATTGTAGTTTTATACATATAAAAAATGGAAAAGGTTATATGTGTGAAAAAAGTACATGATATTTGTGAATTCCTTATCCAAATAAAAATAAAATTAAAAAAAAGGAAATAGAGCTGTTTCTGAAGATGCAAGCAAAGGAGTCGCCATTAGGCGCAATTGTCCTCCTAAGCTCCAACCAGACGCACGTTTCCACCATTGCATCTGATTGGTCCTATTTTCACACGACTCATCCTCTTGTTCTTCACATACTTGTAGAATGCCTTGGGGTTTTTCTTCATCCTGCTCACCAAGGCCTTCTCATGGTCCCTTCTAGCTCTCCAAATTTCATTCTTAAGCTCCTTCCTAGCAAGTTTATAATTTTCAAGACTTCTAAAAGTACCTAGTTTCTTGAACCTTTCATAAGCTTTTCTTTTCTCCTTAACTAGATTTTCTACATACTTTGTACACCATGGTTCTTTAACTCTACCATCCTTTCCCTGCCTCAACCCTGAACATTTACCGCATTTCTGCCTTGCATTTCCCAGAGATCATCTGCTCTCAATTTACATTCCCACGTTCCTGCCTAATAGTATCATATTTCTCTGTACCCCAATTAAATGTTTTCCCAAATTGTCTGCTGCTATACCTCTCCAATGCTATGGTAAAGGAGATAAAGTTGTGATCACTACCTCCAAAATGCTGTCCCACTGAGAGATCTAACAGCTGACCAGGTTCATTTCCTAAAACCAAATCAAGTACAGCCTCTCCCCTTAACTACATATTGCATCAGGAAACCTTCCTGAGCACACCTAACAAACCACCCCATCTAAACCCCTTGCTCTAAGGAGATGCCAGTCAATATTAGGAAAGTTAAAATTTCCCATCACAACAACCATATTATTATTGCACCGTCCCAGAATCTGCCTCCCTATCTACTCCTCGATGTCTCTGTTACTATTGGGGGGGGGTGTATAAAAACACTCATTAGAGTTATTGCCCCCTTCCTGTTTCTGACCTCCACCCACAATGACTCAGTAGACAATCCCTCCATGACTTCCTCCCTTTCTGCAGCTATGATACGATCCCTGATCAGCAGTACCATCCCTCATCACCTCTTTTGCTTCCCTCCCTGTCCTTTTTGAAACATCTAAAGCCCAGCATATTCAGCAACTATTCCTGCCCCTGAGTCACCCAAGTCTCTGTAATGGCCACAACAACATAGTTCCATGTAGTGATCTATGCTCTAAGTTCATCCACCTTGCTTATGATACTTCTTTCATTAAAATAGACACATCTCAAACCATCTGGCTGAGCGCTACTTTGTTTTATCATCTGCCTGTCCTTCCTCATAAACTCCCTACAAGCTGTCACTACTTGTGTGCCAAATGCCCCATCCTCTGCCTCTTCACTTTGGTTCCCACCTTCCTACAAATCTAGTTTCAACCCTCCCCAACAGCATTAGCAAACCTCCCACCTAGGATATTGGTTCCCCTCCAGTTCAGTTGCAACCTGCCCACTTGTACAGGTCACCCCTTCCTCAGAAAAGATTCCGATGATCCAAGAACTTGAAACCCTGCCCTCTGCTATCTCCTCATCCACTCATTCATTTGCACTGTCTTCCTGTTCTGACCTTCCCTAGCTTATGGCACTGGGAGTAATCCAAAGATTACCACCTTGGAGTCCTGCCCTTCAGCCTCTTTCCTAACTCCCTATACTTACTATTCAGGACCTCTACCCCTCTCCTGCCTATGTCATTGGTGCCAACATGTATCACAATCTCCGGCTGCTCACCTTCCCCTTCAAGAATATTCTGCAATCGCTCAGAGACCTCCTGGACCCTAGCACCTGGGAGGCAACACACTCTCCTGATATCTCTTTTGCTGCTTTAGAATCTCCTATCTGCCCCCCTAACTATTGAGTCCTCTAGGACTATTGCTTAGCCTGACTTTACCCTACCCTTCTGTGGCTCAGAACTGACCACAGTGCTATTAGTCTGGCTGCTGCTGCCTTGCCCAGATAGGTTATCCTCCTCAGCAGTATCCAAAGGGCTATACCTTTTGCTGAGGGGGATGGCCACAAGGGGACCCTGCACTGACTTCCTTCTCCCTATATTCCTGTTGATGTTCATTCATCTACTCCTTAAATTCTACACCCTGGCTGTAACCACCTGCTCAAAGGTCATATCTATCAATTGCTCTGCCTCCTGGATGATCCTAAGTTCATCCAACTCTAGCTCCAGCTCCTTAATGCGGTCTTTCATGAGCTGCAGCTGGCTGCACCTCGCAGGGGTGTAGTCATCAGGGAGGCTATCAGGTTCCATTAATTCCCGCATCCTACAGGAGGGGCATTCCACTGCCATATATCTGCCATCCTGCCTGTACTGTACAATGGGCAACCAAGACCAAATCAGCAATCACGAAAGAAAAAACTAACCCTTCTAACCTGTTTTTTTTGGCCTCAGCCTCTTCTTGTCAAAGCCACTTGAGTCAAACCTGACACTCCTACTCTCACCACTGGCCTACTCACAGCAGTGTCTGCCCTGCTTGCCCCTTCTGTACTCTTATTTAATTTGCAGTGCTCTGCTCCCGACACTGATTGGACCTCCCCAAAGCTAACACTTTCTAATCCAGGCTACATCCTGATGAATCACTTTTGAACCCTCTGCAAACCTATTCTATAATGCAGTGACCAGAATTGGACACAATATTCTGACTGTGACCTATCAAAAATTTTATACAGCGGCAACATGACTTCCTGACTTCTGTATTCAACACCATGACCAATGAAGGCAAGCAGGCCATATGCCCTTCTTACCTCACTCCCTACTTGTGTTGCCACTTTCATAGAGCAAAAACTTGCAATGTCAGGAATCTTTTTTTTACTGTATATCATTGCTCTTAAGGGTGCTGCCATTTACTACATACTTTCTTCCTACATTTGACCTCCCCAAAGTACAACACCTCACATATCTCCAGCTTAAAGTACAACTGCTATTTCCCTGGCCATATTTCCAACTGCTCCATATCATGCTGAATCCTTTAACAACCTTCCTCAGTATCCACAACTCCAACAATTTTTGTGTTGTCTGCAAAGTTACTAGTCAGTCCGCCTACATTTTTGCCCTAGTCATTTATAGATATATGTTTCTGCTTTGCCTTGTTTCTTACAGGCCTTGAGGATTCTTAACATCCCTGCAATCAAAACACTGATTCACTTCAAGTGGAACAAATATGGAAAGTATTATTTCCGAATTCTTGCTTCCATCTACTTTATTTACATCAGCATATTCACCGCATGCTGCATCTTTCGTCCTCTTGTACCACGGCGGAATAATGTCACAGACCCAAGAGATACTCAGATTTTGGAAGAGGCGCCATTAGATGTTAGTACTTTGACATTGCTCCAGTGGACTGGTGCCAGCTACTGTGGCTCTTTGAACCGGGGAGGGTGGTTCCTGGGGTGTTACCCTCAATGTATCCTGAACTCATTAATGGCAGAGAACCTGAGGGACAGAGTAATGTACCCTCCGTACTGCTCCAGTTACCCAACATCAATCTTGAGCTCCAATGCTGACTATATGGGGTTTACACATTCTCCTTGTGACCATGTAGGATTTTTTCATACATCCCAAAGCCATTTGGGTCAGAAGATTAATTGGCCACAGTTAATTGCCATTGTGTGGATGTGAGAATATGAATGTGAGAATGTGGACTGAATAAAAAAGATTATTGTAGGATTAATCTAAGTGAATGCTTGATGGTCAGTGCAGATGCTATGGGTGAAGGTCTCTATGCACTGAACTACCATGAAAAAGTATTACATTAGTAAGTCATTCATCGCTGGCAATATCTAGCAGGAAACCTAGGCTTTAACTCAACAAGATGCAAGGTCTTAGGTGGAAAGGAGCACATTGTTGCTTCAAATCAATCATGGCTGATTTTTTAAAAACCTTATTCTCCCACCTTCTCTCCAAGCTCTTAACCCCTTTTCCAATCAAAAACCTATTCAATCTCTGCCTTAAATCCAGCTGAAGAGTTGGCCCATGGGTTGTGGTCTGAATGACTAGTGGGCACCATAGTCAGGTTAAGGATAAACTAATTATGCAAGATTCCTGGAGGCTTGGCAAAGTTGTTTCATGGTTGTTCATGGATTGCTTTGTGACTCATGATCTACTGTGCTAACAATATGCATCTCTACAGTTAGAGTAGTCCAGGCACAGGAGCACTGCTGCAGAAAAGTCATCACAGCCTTTGATAACCTCAGCCTCTGGACATTTTACTCCATAGAAAGCTGAAGTTTAGGAGCTTGGGTCCTTGCATTCTAACAAAATTGGATCATAAGTCAACTTACCATAGTCTTCTGGGGCTCCTGAACATGCTTGTCATGGCTATTTCCATTTAGTCTGACTACTGCATAACCATCACTAACCATGGCAGAGAGGAAATTGCAATCATAGAATTATAGAGCTGTGCAGCATGGAAAACAAGTCCTTTGGTCCAACTCATCCACGCTAAGATGACTGCCCAAGCTAGTCCCATTTGTCTGCAAATAGCCCATAATCTGTAAAACTATTTTTTTTTTTATCCAAGTACCTCTATAAATGTCTTTCAATTGTTCCCGCCTCATTTGTGTAGCTTACCCTAAGAACATTTGAAGCTTGTCAACCACCAGTGTCACTCCTGGATACCTCTAAATTCCTATACAGAATGTTACACTCCCGAAAAGTGGCTGATTTTTATACTTTTGGATATGGCCCAAGAAAGACACACTGAGGCGGGTCAACAGTTCACTGACTTTAATGAGAACTGTTGCAGAATTTAAAGAAAAGAAAAACAATAAACACTAGGCCAACAGGGCTGTTAACTAAAACACTCAAACTGAAAATTAAATGCCAACACTGTGGCTGGCAGCAATAACTAAATACTAAATGAATACCGCTCCTTTACAGCATCGGTCAAAATGGTAATACTCTTTCCCAGAAAAATACGAGGGTAAACAGGAAGTGTAAATGTTGCTGTGCTTTTGGTCAACTCTTGATAAGACTAGAATGAAAAGAAGAGAGTTATATACCACCCTAATGAAACAGTAATTAGCTGGAATGTGCATACTTACAAGCGAGCTTGTCAAACTTGATGTGCAGCCTGCCTGTAGACCCCACAGCAGAGTCTGTGGTTGTGACCAATTTAATCCTTTATGTTCTGCAGCATCCATAAATGGGATACAACATAGAAAACTGCTTCCATGCAAGTGATCCACAGTGTTTCTTGATCAGTTTCAGTGTGGTATCCTCAATGGAGGCATCACATGAGGAACAACGTCATTCATGTAAACACTCTGCTTGTCAGCAGCCTGCATTATGCAATGAATTCCACGTGCACCTTTGAGGGAAAGGCATTTTTACTTTGGAATCACACAAAGAGTCTTTAAATTTCACCAGCATGATACCCAAAAATTGGTACATGTGTTGTTATTATCCACGTACCAAAATACAGTGTAAGCTTACATTTGATTGCCTTCCACAGAGCCTACCAGGGACATACCAGAGAAAAAGCAAGAGCAGAATGCAGAATATAATCCACAGTTACACTTACAGAGAAAGTGCAGTGCATGTAGACAAAGGAGATGCAAGGGCCACAAGGACATAAACTAAGAGATCAGGAATTCATCTTAGGGAAGAATCTCTATCCCAGTGGCTCATAGGAGCATTTGCGTGGATTTTCTGTTCTTTAAAACTATTTAATAAACTATAATAAACTTACCAAAGAGGTCCATTTCACAATAGGGTGGAAAATATAACATTGCTAGCTTTTGTAATCCAATCAGAAACCAGCTGTGTCTCAGTGAAGTATTGTCACACAAGTTGCTATCAGTGATAAAATAAAGGTAATTACCTGTACTCATCCTTTGAACCATTTACTCTTGTTTCCAGCTGTGCTATATATCAACAGAAGATTATATCCGCTTGGTGGGGGAAATAATTTCTGTCTTTGGAGCCGTTGCAATTCTTCTTGTAGAAGTAAGAAAATTTTTTTTCATTTGTAGGATGTTTGCAAGAAATAGAAGCAATCATTGTCTTTAAAAAAATATCCCTGCCAAAGTGTCATTGATAGCAGATAAATGGAAACCACATAGGTAAAGTTCTATATTAAATGATTTTGTCCTTGAAGAGAGCAAAGACCCAGAACTGTGGAAAAGGATTCCATTAACCAACACAGATAATTTGGTTAGGGTTGGTGTTAACTGCCCAACCCTTTACTACTATCTATAGAATGTAAGACTTCTGCCAGTGATATACAATCAGAAATTACTCTGAATTAAAATTCTTCAATTGTACCAGCCTATGTGGTACAGTGGTACAGCTATTTGAGTCACGGAGAGAACCGTGTTCAATCCTGACCTCAGATTCCAGCTCTGTGGAGTTTGCACATATTCCCTGTAACCATGCATAATTCCTCCAGTTGTTCCATTTCCTTCCTGCATCCTAAAGATGGGCAGGTTGATGGATTAAATGGCAACTCTGAGATGCTCTTTGAGTGAAGACAGGTAGTGGAATCTATAGGGGATTGAAGATGTGGGGAGAATAAAAACAGGATTAATGTAGGACTAATATAAGTAGGTGGTTGATGGTCAGCACAGACTTAATGCCTGATTTTGTGCCATATCTCTTTATGTCACGATGATCATTAGTGAGCTTCTTATAGAAGTGTTCTGAAGAAATATTCCAACCCCTTTCCTCCCGCTGCAAAATAAATTGATAATTGTCATCATCATTATGTGCTGTGTCATATGACATCATCATTCTGTGCCATGTCATATGACATCATCATCATGTGCCATGTTGTACAATGTGGGCAATCGTGGTCTATCCACAACCATGATTCTTCCTGCCAATTTTTTCTATGGAAGTGGTTTGCCATTGCCTTTTTCTAGGCAGTATCTTTACAAGTTTGGTGACCCCAGACATTATCAATACTCTTTAGAGATTGTCTGCCTGGTGTCAGTGGCCACATAATCCATTGGGTTGCCAACTGTCCCGTATTAGCTGGGTCATCCCATATATTGGGCTAAATTGGTTTGTCCCATACAGGACCGCCCTTGTCCCATATTTCCCCCACCGAGCTAGAGCGTTCCTATGAAACCGTTCGTAAGCCGAAATGGTGTAAAGCGCAGAAGCAATTACCATTAATTTATATAGGAAAAATTTTTGAGCATTCCCAGCCCCAAAAAATAACCTACCAAATCATACCATTAACATATAAAACCTAAAATAACGCTAACATATAGTAAAAGCAGGAATGATATGATAAATACACGGCCTATATAAAGTAGAAATAATGTATGTACAATGTATCAAAATCGGGAAGATTAAGCCAAAACCGATTTGTAGAAAAAAATCAGCATGTCATGCATGTGCACACAGGTGCCTGCGCAAGGCTCCATGGTCATGGTCATCTTTCTCGGGGTAAACACAAGTGTATTGTATTTGATTGCTACTTTTGTCCCTTATTTGGGAGTGAGACAGTAGGCAACCCTACAGAACCAGGACATGTGATGTTCACCAGCTGATCATATGACCATCCACCTCTTACTGCCGTGGCTTCATGTGACCCTGATTGGGGTGGGGGAAGGCTAAGCATGTACTACACCTTGCCCAATGGTGAGCTGCAGACTAGTGGAGGGAAGGAAAACCTTTCACCTCTGTGATAAATTGATACTGCATGTGTTAAATACTGGACTAGAGAAGGGAGTATGGGTCTAGGTGTGTCCTGCTCACTTAAGGAAGGTGAAATGTCTCCCATAGCCTCTCCTTTCCAGGTGTAGTGATCGCTACAGGACCACTGTTTGGCTTGCTGTTCAGGAGGTGACTCACATATGGCCTCACCTACACTACTGTACCCATAGCAACACTTTCACGTGGTGTCTCTGTTCTTACTGAGTTTGCTATGTCATGGTGTTACCAGGTGTCCACCGGTATAACTGGGCAGGCAGGCTGGGCTCATCAGCCTTGTTTAGCAGCCAGCCTAGGAGAAGGACAACTCCAATTCCAAACCCAGGTAGATGGAACTCGTTAGCCTTGCCAGGCAGTCTGTCTAGGAGAAGGAAAACTCTGATACTTAACCTACAGCCTTGCGGTCACCACAGTTATCGCAGCTCGCTGTGCCATTGTGGAACGTCCAGGCCTAAAGAGTGGAATCAGTCCACGTGTACTGATCCTCACTATAAACCTACACAGCACAGGCAGGAAGAAAAGTCCTACAGCGATGGAGATATTCCCTCCTGATCTTCGCAAGCAAAGAAACAGCCATCATCAGAAGGGAGTATTCAAAATATATCAGCGATGTGAACTGAGGATAGATAGAACTGGGAATTCTCATGGAGGCAGAATAGATCATTTTCTATAACTGACAGTCAATGTGAATTTTATTTGATTCTTGTTAGGGGCATCAGCCTTCGATTCAATATTCAAATTTATTTATCACATGTACATCGGAACATATGTGAGATGCATTAACAACCAACACACCCAGGAATGTACTGGAGCACCCACAAGTTTTGCTCCAAGAGTTAGTACTATCTTTTGCACCTTGACCCTGCAGTAACACTGTCCCGTTTGTGTGTATTGATAAGTTATTCGTATATGGATAAATGACAATCCAACTTGAATTGAATTCTGGTGCCAAAATAGCATGCCCGCAATGCTCAGCAGAACAACACAAAATGCAAGAAGTGACAAAACAAGCCCTGTTCTCCACCCCCCCCCACGCTCAGACACACGCGCGACAGGCCGTTGTTGGCCTCCAGCCTTCAGCGGTCTTAGTCTTGCGCTTGCAGACATTGAGCTTCGATTTTCCCCAGCTGACCAGCAGAGATTCACAAACTCTGATTCTAGCCGATGGGCCTTGACTTCCAGACTTCCAATTCAACCTGTGGACCTCAGTCTTAGGTATTTTCCCCAAACCCTAGGCCTCAATCCATGGACTCGCCGATGATGGGAGCCTGAACACTAGGCCTCAAACTCCAGTCAAACTGATTTGCATACTCAGGAGGTTATTGGCCTCTGTAACCTGCTGACAACTTGCTGACCCTGGGGGGAGGGGCACACCAGTCCTCGTTTATGCTGTCTGCAACATTAATCATCTGACCATGTATGTGTCTCTGGCCTTAAAACACAGAGCTGAGGCTTAGACTCTGACCTGATCTCTAATTTCCCCATAGTCCCATCCCTAATTCTTAACCTGATTCCCTAACTCCACTCTCTATCCTTCAAGATCATCCCTATAAACCCAAAATAAAATCTAAACTGCAACCTTGACGGTGACTACAGCTTGACACCTCTTAAATAGAAACAGATTGTTCTTCCCACCCAATTCAACATGGGGAATCGAACCAGACACTTCTGCATCAGGCACCAGAACTCCTTGTTCATGAAGGATTTTTGGTCTTAGCTGGAGATGAAGTTGGGATGGCTGTGGGAATTGGCAGTAGTGAGCCAGCATCCTGTTGTACATTCTGCCTAACTTTCAAAAATCAGTGTAAGTCATCCAGTCAAGATGCTGCTGAGCAGCAATGTCTATCGATATCGTGCCTCAGACTTAGATTCTTTTTTTAGGTTTGTAGGGATGGTTTTGGGGACAGCACAGAGAGTTAGAGGTCAGGTTAGTGTTTAGGGGCAGGGATGAGGGAGAGTTAGAGGTCAGGTTAGTGTTTAGGGACAGGGATGAGAGGGAGTTAGAGATCGGGTTAGTGTTTAGGGGCAGGGATGAGGGAGAGTTAGAGGTCAGGTTAGTGTTTAGGGACAGGGATGAGAGGGAGTTAGAGATCGGGTTAGTGTTTAGGGGCAGGGATGAGGGAGAGTTAGAGGTCAGGTTAGTGTTTAGGGACAGCGATGAGAGGGAGTTAGAGATCGGGTTAGTGTTTAGGGGCAGGGATGAGGGAGAGTTAGAGGTCAGGGTAGTAAATGAAAAGCCTGGACTTCAAGTCCAGGACAAAGTGCTCCATGATTGAATATCAGTGCTCCTGGAAGTTGTGTTGCATGTGTTGAGGAGACCAGTGATCCCTAACGAAAGATAGAGGCCCGAAGGATTCATGATGACCTGGGTCACTGCCGTCAAAGGTCTGTATTAGTCTGGAAATTTAGACTCGAAGGTCAATCCCATAATGTTACATTCTGGGTCTTTGCCTGAAGGTCAAACCTTTGATTGGCGAGTCCTGGGACAAAGTCCAGGGCGTTATGTCTATGAGTCTGAGAATCTGGGGCCAATGACTGTAGGCCCAGAGTCAATCTGTCTTGGGGTTAGAGGCCTGCTTATGTGTGTAAATTGGTGGGTGGGTTGAGAGGGATGTGAAAGGGGCTTGTTTCGTTTTCGTCTTGTTTTGTTGTTACTGCTGCTTTTGTTGTTCTGCAGAACACTGGGTGTGCGATGTTGGCATTGCAATGTGTAGCGACACCAATGGGTTGACGCAGTACATCCTTGGGTGTGCAAATGATTCATTCCACTATATGTTTTGATCTATGTGTGATAAATAAGTCTGAATAAATCTGAAACTATTAGATGGATGGATAGATTATTGATCCCAAAGGAAATTACAGTGTCACAGTAGCATTAAAAGTGTAAAGATATACAAATATTAGAAGAGAAGTAAGAAAAAACAAAAAATAAGGTACCTCAAATCGTCTTACAGGAGGGAATCATCACTTCCCTGGCTAAAGGTTGACTCATTATAGAGCCTAACGGCCGAGAGTAAGAATGATCTCACATAGCCCTCTTTGGAGCAGTGCAGTTGTCTTAGTCTATTACTAAAAGTGCTCCTCTATTCAGCCAAGGTGGCACGCAGAAGGCAGGAGACATTCACCGGAATTGCGAGGATTTTCCATAGGGTCTTTTGTCCACCGCAGCCTCCAGTTTGAGTCTTATTACAGAGCCAGCCTTTCTAATCAATTTATTGAGCCAGTTGGCTTCATCCGCATTGATGCCATTGCCCCAATGCCCCAGCACAGCTAATCATGCAAATAAGCTCCTATAAAGCCTATAAAGCAAGGTATTGTTTATTTTCTGGTGTTGGCTGAGGGATTCTTATTAACCAAGTTGCTGAGCAGTGGCAAACACTTCCTTCTTCCTGATTCCAAAAGTGCTGAAAATGAAAAC
Source organism: Mobula birostris (assembly GCF_030028105.1). NCBI lineage: Eukaryota > Metazoa > Chordata > Chondrichthyes > Myliobatiformes > Myliobatidae > Mobula > Mobula birostris. The sequence goes on along the minus strand of NC_092393.1, from coordinate 10,563,043 downwards.
TTGCCCTGAGATACCAGAGGATTGGAGGATAGCCAATGTAGATTTCTTTTGAAGAAAGGTTCTAAACATAAACCAGGAAATTATCGGCTGGTGAGCCTGACGTTAGTAGTGGGAAGGTTATTGGCAGTAATTCTAAGGAACTGGATATATAAGTATTTGGATAGACATGGGCTGATTAAAGATAGTCTGCATGGCTTTGTGTGTGGTAGTTCATATCTAACCAATCTTACAGAGCTTTTCAAGGAAGTTACCAGGAAAGTTGATGAAGGTAATGCAGTTGATGTTGTCTACATGGCTTTTGACATTGGAGGATGGTTAAGAAGGTGCAGGTGCTTAGCATTCAAGATGAAGCAGTAAATTAGATTTAGGCATTGGCTTTGTGGGAGAAGCCAGAGAGTGGAAGTAGGTGGTTATTTCTCTGACTAGAGGCTTGTGACTAGTGTAGTGTGACAGGGACTGGTGCTGGTACCATTGTTGTTTGTCATCTATATCAATGATCTTGATGATAATGTGATTAACTGGATCAGCAAATTTGTGGAAGACACCAAGACTGGGGGTGTAGTGGACAGCAAGAAAGGCTATCATGGCTTGCAGCAGGATTTGAACCAGCTGGTGGAAAAATGGGCAGGAAAATGGCAGATGGAATTTAATGCAGACAAGTGTGAAGTGTTGCACTTTGGGAGGACCAACCAGGGTAGATCTTACACAATGAACGGTAGAGCACTGAGGAGTGCTGTAGAACAAAGGGATCTGGGAATACAGGTCCATTATTCATTGAAAGTGGCATCACAGTTGGATAGGTTTGTAAAGAAAGCTTTTGAGACATTGGTCTTCATAAATCAAAGTATTGAGTACAGGAGATGTGATGTTATGTTGAAGTTGTATAAGACATTGGTGAGGCGCAGTTTGGAATATTGTGTGCAGAATTGGTCACCTATCTGCAGGAAATATGTAAATAAGGTTGGAGGTATACAGAGAAAATTTACAAGGATGGTGCTGGATCTGGAGGACATGAGTTATAAGGAAAGACTGAATAGTATAGAACTTTATTCCTTGAAATGTAACAGATTGAGAGCAGACTTGATAGAGGTATACAGAATTATGAGTGGTAAAGATAGGGTAAATGCAAGCAGGCTTTTTCCACAGAGGTTGGGTGGAACTTCAATCAGAGGTCATGGGTTAAAGGTGAAAGGTGAAAAGTTTAAGGGGGACATGAAGGGAAACTTCTTCACTCAGAGGATTGTTAGAGTATGGAATGAGCTGCCAGCACAAGTGGTGCACGAAAGCTCGATTTCACTGCTTAAGAAAAGTTTGGGTGGGTAAAGGTATGGAGGGCTATGGTCTGGATGCAGGTTGGTAGGAGTAGACAGTTTAAATGGCTCAGCATAGACTAGATGGGTCAAAGGGCCTGTTTCTTTGATGTACTTTTCTATGACTCTATGAGATATCAAGAAATAACATTTGTTAGATACTTATTTTAATTATCTCTCCACAGATTGTTGATTTTTTACGGTATAAAACATCAGCGTATTTTGGGAAAACTACTCTTGGAGGCCCATTTCATGTTATAATGTAAGTATAATAACAATACCATTTTAATTATGCTGGTGTTAGTGTGTTAATTGTAGTATTGTTTACAATTCCTTTTTTAACTTTTCGTCCTTCAAACCATCCTCTATAGATGGCCATGTCAGGTTTCATGGTCATCTCAGCTGGTTGTTCTTGTAGGATGTGTCAAGTTGCTTTGTTCTGGAATGCAAAGACCATAAGGGTGATGGAAATAAATTCAATAGTAACTTCCCAAAAAAAAGAAAATTGGATATACATTTGAAAAAACATGTACTCATTGAGAGTATGATGCATTGGATTGGTCCTTCTAAATTCTGATCAAACCATAACGGCAAAACAGAATTCTGTAAGTTTCAAGAACTGTTCTCTGATTCTTCCTTTCTGTGTAACCACTCTTTCATTTATCTATTTTTAGAGGAAAAGCCTGAAGCCGCCTTGCCTATCCATGTTTTGGATCCCTGTTCCTAAAATGTCCTGTCTTTCCCCCCCTTTAAAAACTTTCTTCAAATTACTGCTTTCATCTCCTTACCGATTTTCTCTTTTTCTCTTTTTGTGCATTCCACAGTGCTTTGTTCCCAATTTATCCATCTTAAGACTTGAGATTTATTTCTCTCTCTCATTGCCAGTTTTTCTTCCATCTGACTCATTTCTTTTATAATTCCACCTGTCTCTCCTTCCCTTACATATTTTTGACTCTTCCCCATTCTTTTACTTTATACTATCTTCTGCTCTTTCTTTGACTCTTGCTTCATGTATCCCTTCACTCATTAAATATTTCCCATTGCAAACATGCAAAAACAGTGCTTGGTAGCTTGGTATACTATTCCATTAGACCATGACTGTACAAGGTTAGCTTCATAATCCTTATAAACCTGCATAATAGTCAAACTCAAAAGTAAATTAATTATCAAAGTATGTCACCATATACTACTTTGAGATTTCTTTCCTTCCAGGCATTCATAGTAGAACAAAAAATGTAATAGTTGATGAAAAACCACATACAAAGACCGATAAACGTCCAATATGCAAAAGAAGACAAATTATGCAAATTAAATAAATAAATAAATGGACAGCTAGATAAACAAATAGATAGATATGACAAAACAAAACTGAAAACATGAATTTAGAGTCCTTGAAAGTTAGTCCACAGGTTGGGGTATCAGTTCAGAGTTGAAGAGAGTGATGTTATCCATGTTGGTTCATAAGCCTGGTGGTTGAAGGGTATGAACTGTCCCTGAACATGGTGGTGTTCAAAGTTCAATGTATTTTTTAAATCAAAGAATGTATACTACCTTGAGATTTCATTGATTCAATATAATCAATGAAAAAGTACACACAAGCAAAGACTGACTAACAACCAATGTGCAAAAGAAGACAAACTGTTCAAAAAAAATACAATAACTAATTAAGTAAGTAAATAAATAAATAAATAATACTGAGAATACGTTTTGTCGTGTCCTTGAAAGTGAGACAATAGGTTGTGTATTTGCTCAGAGCTGAAGTGAGTGAAGTTATCCACGCTGGTTCAGGAGCCTGATGTTGGAATGGTAATAACTGTTCCTGTGGGACTTAAGGCTTCTGTACCTCCTTCCTGATGGCAGTTGGATCATGGGGGCCCTTGATGATGAATGCTACTTTCTTGTGGCAGTGCTCCTTGTAGATAAGTTCAGTGGTAGGGAGGGCTTTTCCTGAGATGGACTGAACTTTTTGGAGGCATGTCCATTCTTGAGCATTGGTGTTTTCATACCAGCTGTGATGCAACCAGTCAAGGTACTCTCCACCACTCATCTATAGAGGTCTGTCAGAGTTTTAGATGACATACTGAATCTTAGAAAGTAGAGATGCTGTCATGCCTTCTTTGCGGTGGCATTTATGTGCTGGGTCCAGGACAGATCCTCTGAAGTGATAACGCCAAGGAATTTATAATTACTGACCCTCTCCACCTCCATTTTCCTAACGACTACTGGCTTATGGACCTCTTTTTATCTCCCTTCTGTGGTCAATAATCAACCCTTTGGTTTTGTCGATGTTGAATGAGAAGTTGTTGTTGTGGCACCATTCAACCACATTTTCAATCTCCCTCCTATATGCCAATTCGTGCCACCTTTGATTCATCCAACAACACTGGTGTCGTCAGCAAATTTAAATATGACATTGAAGCCGTACTTTGCTGATGGTGATTGTGGAGATGTTGTTGTCAATCTGTACTGACTGGGATCTGCAAGTGGGCAAATAGAGGGAACAGGGAGGTATCAAGTCTAGGTCTTGGAGCTTAGTGTCGAGGGGATGATAGTGTTCAATGCTGAACTGTAGACAGTGAAGAACATATGGATGTATGCATCTTCATTGTCCAGATGTTGCAGAGTTGAGTTAAAGGTGAGTGAAATGGCATCTGCTGTTGACCTTTAGAGACAGTAGGCAAATTGGAGCTCTCAAAGCACCTCTTCACAGTGTGTGTAATTACTACTGGGTGTATAGTCATTGAGGCAGGTTATCATGTTCTTCTTGAAACCTGCTTGAAGCAGGTGGTTACCATAGGCTGCAAAGTGAGAGGTTAAAGATGTCAGTAAACATCCAGCCTGTTGATTAGCAGAGGTCTTTAGTATTTGGAGGATTCTCTCATGTCTGCCTCAGAGACAAAAATCACAGGGTCATCAGGGCCTGTGGGAGTTCATAAAAGTGTCTCCATGTTTTGTTGGTCAAAGTGAGTATGACAGGTTTTGATCTCATCCGGGAGTGAAACATTGTCGTCATTTATGTTGCTTGATTTTGCTTTGTTGGAGGTGACAGCATTCAAGCCCTGCCACAGCTGTCAAGCGTTCTTCTGTAATTCAATTTTGGTCCAGAATTGCCTCCTTGCTTGTGAGATGGTACATATACTGTCAATTATTAACATCCATTTGGATATTCCCAGCTGAGACTCCCCTCCTTCCGATCACACTCAATGATGTGACCAGTGTTTTGAAGTGCATCGATCCAAATTTTCAATGTGTGGAGATGGTTTCTGGGTATCTCGCTCTAGTTTTTAGTTTTTGTGCAATAACGGAAAAATTACTCCAACTGAATTTGCATTACTAGATTCTGGAATCGTTATAAATTTATCAGTTGGATTTCCCCTAAAGTCTGTACTCAACAGAGTTCAAGCCAAGTCTGTGATCATACAATAATAGTTTAAGCACAGTTAGCTCTTGTCATACTTTGGTGAGTCTGCATTTCACTTGCTCAATCCTTCTAGAGTCACAATGAAGAAACAATTAAACAGTCCAGCAAGACTTTTAGATAAGTATTGGTTAACTATCACCCTTTTCATTTCAGCTCCTTTGAAATGAAGTATGATTTTCTATTAGCATTTTCATATTTGTAAATAGGTTTCTATGACATAACCCTAATCATAAGAAGACTCCTCACCATGAACACTACTTCACTTTTATGTGTCCTTTTGCTCTACATATTTAATTGTGTATTTATCATAAGTATCAGTTTTAATATCACTGGCATATGTCATGAAATTTGTTGCTTTATGGCATTGAAAGACATAATCAAAAAAAACCTATAAATTACAATAAAATAATATTTAAAAAATCTAGTAGTGCAAAAAGAGAGCAAAAAAAAGTGAGGTATGTTCATGGACTCATTGTCCAGTCAGAAATCTGGAAGTCAAGTCAAGTCAAATTGCTTTTATTGTCATTTCAACCATAACTGCTGGTACAGTACACAGTGAAAATGAAACAACGATCCTCCAGGACCATGGTGCTACATGAAACAATACAAAACTACACTAGACTACCCGAAACAACACAAAACTACACTAGACTTCAGGCCTAAACGGGACTACATAAAGTGTACAAAACAGTGCAAGACATTACAATAATTAATAAACAAGATAAGTAGACACAGTAAAGGACAAATTACAATATAATAATAAATGATGGAAATGGAAACAATGTTTTAGCAGGAATTGAGAAAGAAATGAGCCAAGAATTGCAAAGGGGGTGGAGTGGAGTGAAGAAGTTATTCCTGAAATGCTGAGTGTGTGTCTTTAGGCTCCTGTACCTTCTCCATAATAGTACAATGAGAAGGGCATGCCCTGGGTGATGGGGTCTTTAATAATGGATGCCGCTTTTTTGAAACATTGTCTTTTGAAGGTGTCTTTGATGCTAGGGAGGCTAGTGCCCATGATGGTGCTGGCTGAGTTTGCAACTTTCTGCAGCTTTTCCCAATTCTGTGCAGTGGCTCCTCCATGCTTGATGATGAGGCAATCACTTAGAATACTCTCCATGGTACATCTGTAGAAATTTGCAAGAGTCTTTGGTGATATACCAAGTCTCCTCAACTCTTAATGAAATGTAGCCACTGTTGTGCCTTTTTTGTAACTGGATCAATATGTTGGGCCCAGGTTAGATCTTTAGAGATGTTAATATCTAGGAACTTGAAATTGCTCACTCTTTCCACTGCTGATCCCTTAATGAGGACTGGTCTGTGTTCCCTCGGCTTCCCCTTCCTGAAATCAACTACTGGGTCTTGCAGAGGAAGGTACAAAGGCCAGGTTTTGAAACTTGTTGATTAGAACTGAGGGTATGATTGTGTTGAACACTGAGCTGTATTCAATAAACTGCAGCCTGACATAGGTATTACTATTGTCCAAGTCATCTGATACCCGAATGGAGAGCCAGTGAGATTGTATCCACTGTAGACCTATTGTGTTGATAGGCAAATTGCAGTGGGTCCTGATCCTTGCTTAACCAGGAGTTGAGTCTGGCCATGACCAACCTCTCAAAGCATTTCATCACTATAGATGTGAGTGCCACTGACAATAATCATTGAGGTAGCTCACCCTGCTGTTTTGGACTCTGGTAGAATTGTTGCCTTTTTGAAGCAGGTGCGAACCTCTGACCATAGTAGTGTGAGATTGAAGATGTCCTTGAACACTTCCACCAGTTGGTTGGCATAAATTTTCAGTATCCTATCAGGTACACCATCGGAGCCTGATATCTCAAGAAGGTAAACCCTCTTGAAGGATGTTCTGAAGTCGGCCTCCAAGATAGAGATCACAGGGTTACTAGATGCTGCTGGGATTCACACAGATGTAGTTTTATTCTTCCTTTCAAACCATGCATAAAGAGCATTGAGTTCGTCTGGGGGTGAAGCATCACAGCCATTCATGATGTTACGTTTTGCCTTGTAGGATATAAAGGCCTGCAAACCCTGATGTGCATCCGATTCTGTTTCTAACATCAATCTAAATTGTTTTTTTGTTTTAAAAATAACCTTTTGTAGGTCATACCTGGACTTCTTTTATAGTTCTAGATCTTGAATGCCACCGATCTAGACCTCAGCACACTATGAATATCCCAGTTCATCCACGGCCTTGGTTTGGGTATGTCTAGTATAGAGTGGCAGGGTGGAGGAACATCTCTACCAAAGGAGGTGTAAGGCACTTCTTCCCTCTGCTAGCCTGCAGGTCACTCTTGGGCAAGGTGTGGCACCTGTTTAGCCCTCCGATCAGGGTCACGTGAGCCATGGGATCGGGCAGTAGATGGTCAAGTGAGCAGCTGGTGCATATGACAAGTCCTGGTTATACGACTATTGACATCAGGCGGACAATCTCTGAAGAGTATTGATAATGGCTGAGGTCATCTATCTTGTAAGGACACTGCCCAGAAGAAGGCAATGGCAAACGACTTCTGTAGAAAAATTCGCAAGGTACAGTCACTGTTGTGGAGAGACTATGATCGCCTGTGTCATACGACATGACACATAATGAACAAACAAATGTTCTTGAAGGGACACACTCATTCACACAGGTCTTGATAAAGGTGATGATAATTGTGACATATTCATTCAGATTCGAAGATGAGTCCCTGAATATTGTTCAGTCCACCAACTCAGAGCCATCCTGTAAGCACCTCTCTGCCTCCCTTGACCATTTCTTCTTGGTCCTTAATACTGGTGCTGCTGTATTTAGTCTCTGTCGGGACTAGAAGTACAGTCAGGTGATCACACCAAAATGTGAAAGTGTGGGTGTGGGAGTGTGTTGGCTCCTCGGGTTCCACAGGTGATATGCTGGTGGTCGTTGTTCACAAATTTCTTCAAGGCGGTCTGGTTGAAATCCCTAATTGTGTATACATGCACATTCTTTCTTTCTTTCTTTCTCTTTCTCTCTCTCTCTCTCTCTCTCTCTCTCTCTCTCTCTCTCTCTCTCTCACTCACTCACTCACTCACTCACTCTCTCTCTCTCACTCACTCTCACACTCCCCCCCCCCCCCCATTGTATTCCAGTTATTGGAACAGCAGCTTATTGAGACAACTCTTAAAGAGCAAAAATCATTCAAGAACCTATTCAAGAATTATCCTTCATTTCTTTGGGACACTATGCTGCTTAACTGGGACGGGAGACTTTTGCCAAGCTGTTTCTAACTATCATCAGTCATGTGAACTTGTGAGCCCGTTAGATGCTAGACCGTCCTTAGAACAAAAAAATTTTAAAGATCAGGATCAGGTTCAATATCACTGGCATATGTCCTGAAATTCGTTGTTATATAGAAGCAGTATATTGAAATACATAATATAAAACTAAATTGCAGCAGTGCATGCGCTCTCTCTCTCTCTCTCTGTCTCTCTGTCTCTCTCTCTCTCTCTGTGTCTGTCTCTTTATCTCTCTCTCTCTCCCTCTCCCTCCCTCCCTCCCTCACACTATATATATATATAGTGACTAGTGCTCATGATGGAGCTGTCTGAGTTCACAACTTTTTTCTGATCCTGTGAAACCAGTTAGGATGCTGTCCATGGTAAATCTGTAGAAAATTGCGAGTGTCTTTGGTGATGTACCGAATCTCCTTAAATTCCTAATGAAATATAACTAATGTGCATGTTTTGTAACTGCATTGATATGTTGGGCCATAGGTAGATCCTCAAAGATGTTGATACTCAGAACTTGAAATTGTTCACCCTTTACACTTCTGATCCTTCAATGAGGACTGGTGTGTGTGCCCTTGTCTTACCCTTTCCGAATTCCACAATCAATTCCTTGGTCTTACTGACATTGAGTGCAAGGTTGTTGCTACCACAGCACTCAACCAGATGATCTATCTTGCTCTTGTATGCCTCATTTGCGTATGTTTGTGTTCAAAAGCAGTGATTTTTGCCACCAACAGTTGGTGAGAAGTAAACTGTAAGATAAAGGATCTAATACTTTCCAAGTGTATATGATGAATAAACTTTTCTTGGGCTTTCAGCCAGGTACAGATATCAATTTTAACTGATGTTTCAATGACAAATTGTCATCTTCATCATGGATGATACCGGAACGTGTCTAGTCCAGTGGTATTTATATTCCCATCGTCTGTCCCTCCTGATTGGTTAGTCCTCACCTAATCAGGTTTCTGCTGTCCCACCTTGTTCACGATCGAATTCCAGCTCTTACTTAGAGCGAGACCTTCGTCTTTGTTAAAATTCTTTTCCTCTAGCTTCCTTTACCTGGCGGTTCCAAAAGCCATTGGTGTGACATAGTAGTTCTGTGCCATCGAAGTCAATCCTATGGCCATTGTGAATGCAATATTCTGCTACCACCAATTTCTCTGGGTAACTCAAATGAATACACCTCCTGTGCTGCTTGATGCGGGATTCCACAGTGCATCCCGTGTGAAAGCTATTTCAGACCTGAAGAGTCTCCACGAGGAAATAAGACAATTACGCACAACAGTCCTAAAGAATGGGTACAAGGTGAAGGAAATCAATAAAAAGGGCTGACAGAAAAGCCAGGAAAACCTAACAATGAGGAGGAACCATTGCTACAGCCTGTCGTCCCTATATTTTCACGGTTTCTGGAAGGATCACCAGGAACCTGAAGAAACAGGGGAATAATACCATCTACAAACACATAAGGAAGCTCAGGTCATAGCTTATGTGGGACAAAGATGTCCTGGGACTCAGGTCAGATGGCATTTACAAGATTCCCTATGAATGCAGAGCAGCGTTTATTGACCAAAGGGGATGCACAGTGGAAACCTGCATCAAGGAGCTCAGGAGGTGTGTCCAAACATGAATGAGCTACCCCACAATGGACCCGACAAACCCCTTCACCACAGGTGCTACCATTCCCTGGACAACCTATATACCGCAGTGTACACTAGATGAATTCCCCCTTTCAACTACTAATAGAAAATAGAGACCCTCTGTAGGTCGGGTTGACTGTGTCCCTCTTGTCTATGTGACACAGAAGCCAGCACACAAGTCAGATCAGTAGGATATGGAGAGCAAGCGTTGCTCATGCAGCAGGCTTATCGTCTCCACGAAGCTGATGAATCCAAAGGAACAGCAGGGACCGATACATTTAGGCACCAGTGGCATCGCAGGAGTTGCCAATCAGTGTTGAATTCAACATAGGACTGCTTTAGGAGCAACAGCTCCAGATTTTTTTTCTCAAAGTTTATTCCTGAAGCCTTCCCCATGAATGGGTACAGCTGCACGGCAGTGGCGGTTTGAGATCAGAGCTTTCCTCCTCCTGAGCTGCTAACTTCGGCTAACAAGCCCCATCTGCCCGAAGCTACTGGTTTTAAAGAGCCTTCTCTTTTGCCCCTTCTCCTGTCAGTAGAAACTATTTTGCTGGGTTTGATAGCTAAGTCACACATGAAGGCCAGGAGCTGGACTTAGTTGTTAGAAGCTATTTGAGATGCACACCATTGGGAGCATAGAGTAGGTAGTGGGAGCTTATCCCCATTACTACCTCTGGCTATATCAACCCAATAGGAACTAATACACACTTATTTAGTACGAGAGCAGTATTGATAGTGTTCTAATTTGTTCTACATTTTATTTAAGTACGTAATTTGTTACTCAGTTAAACGGTAGTTGTCTTTTTTATACCTTTTTAACTATTTCCAGGAAACTTTGGTTAATGGGGGCAAGCACTCAATTGCACCAAAATGTATTGGTCCTGCTGTGTCCCAATTAACTGGAATCCAATACACACACACACACACACACACACACACACACACACACACACACACACACACACACTCACACACTCTTGTTGTAATATGTTTTTTTTAATGTATGGCACTGCATTGTTGTCTTAAAACAACACATTTCACAACATACAGTATGCCAGTGATGTTAAATCTGATTCTGATACAGACTGGACCATGACCCTTTGATCACTCTGTACTAAAGTGGAACTTATTCTTTGTTTGAAACATGTTCTTTCTTGTAAAAAAAAATGTGTTTTATGTATGTTCAATTAATATTTTGTTTGCAAATACTTCTTATGTGATTCTGCCACAAGTAAGTTTTTCACTGTGCATACATATACTATGCACATGACAATGAATTCAACTTTGGTATTGTCTTTGATTAAACCTAGCTGCTGTTTCACAGTTTCTCACCATTTAGAGGATACTCTGATCAATCTCTCTTTGGTTCTAAGTGAATGATTTTTCCAATAGTGAGCTTCACTGCACTGTACCCGTTGTTCTCCTCCCTTTTCCCTGAACAGCAGCTGCTATGCATTCCTAGTGCTATCGATTTTCATCCTTCGACTGACAAGTGCAGGCATTGAAGAGTTCTTCATGGCCATTGCCATTGCTTTGGCCTGGTGCAATTCCATGTACTTTGCTCGAGGGTTCCGAATACTTGGGCATTTCGCCATCCTACTCCAAAAGGTAACTAAGCCAGATATTTAATTGTACTATACACTTCGTCACGAAATGTAAAGGAGGTTTGATCCAAAAGCAGAGCAGGGGAGATGATTTAGCAGTAAATGATATTTTACTAATAAACTGCAAAATAACAAGCCATGAGAGGCCACAAAATAAGAGAAAAGAGCCTGGTGTAACGTAAGGTCTGGGTGCCACGGTAGCGTAGCAGTTAACACAATGCTATTATAGCTCGAAGTGTTGGAGTTCGGAGTTCAATTCCCAGTGTCCACTGTGAGCCTGTAGATCCTCTCCATGGAATGTGTGGGTTTTCTTCGGGTCCGCCTGTATCCTTCCATGGTCTATGTAGGTTAGTTGGTCATTACAAATGATCCTGTGACTAGGTCAGGGTTAAATTGAGGTTACCGCGATTGTAGGGCAGTACCATTCAAAGGGCCGGAAGGGTCTATTCCACACGGTATCTCTAAATAAATAAATATATAAGATGAAGGGAGTTTTGCGTGAGTCGATAAGAAAGATAGATAGATAGATATACTTTATTGATCCCGAGAGAAATTGAGTTTCGTTACAGCCACGCCAAGAATTGAGCGTAAATATAGCAATACAAAAACCACAAACAGTCAAACAACAAAATGCAAACTATGCCAGATGGAAAATAAGTCCAGGACCAGCCTATTGGCTCAGGGTGTCTGGCCCTCCATGGGTGGAGCTGCAAGTTCGATGGCCACAGGCAGGAACGCCCTCCCGTGCTGTCCAGTGTTGTATCTCGGTGGAATATGGCCGAAGGAGGAATTGGGTGGACTCACAGTGCTCCCAGATGCTCATATGCATCGGCCGTGTGCATGCAGTGACCATCCTAGACCCCAAGGGTCGTCCATCAATGAGCGTGATGCAGAAGGGGTGAGAGATAGGCTCTGTAGGGAGTCCACTCCTGTAGAGTTCAGCCCGAAAAGTTGTCTGCTGCACTGGCAGCCACCAGAGCCTCCTGTGTGCGTGGAACCATTGGGCTGTGGAGATGGACAGAGAGAATAAGCTGGGCTGTGGTGCTGGAATGAGGGGCCGGGGGGAGCTTATCAGATAGAAGGCCCCTCATTTTCATGGAGGCAGTGGGTATTGGATGTGTGGGTGATTGGCAGCTTCACAGTAAGTGCATAGGTTGTTTCTCCACTGACGCTTACGTTCTTGGTGGGGTTAAAGGAGCTCTCCCTAACTGCATGTGTTCTGGAAGTATTGATGAAGAGGGTCCTGCAGCCTGAAATGGTTCTTGGAATAGAACTAGGACTCTGGCTAATGATCTGGAGGCTTGTTCCATAAGATGCTAGTCAATTCAGAGGGCCAGAGTGATGAGGCTTTCAAGACCAGATGGCATCTCGCTGGTAGGCAGCTCCTCTTTCAAACACCCTGAGATGCTGTGATTGTAATAGGCCAGCAGTGCTTCTGCATTCCAACTACACTCTACCACAAGGGCCTTGAATTCCAACATGGACTATGAGCCTTGAAGCATGCACATGTGTTCCATTTGCTGCATCCTATTCACTTCCTGGATGGTAGAAAATCTGGTGCATCTCAGTGGTAAAATCTTCATATTTATTGTCCCAGGTCAGGGCTCACCGGGTCAAGAGAGAAATGACAAAGGTAATCTTAACTCAGTCTATAATATACAGAGGTGGCTGGAGCTTGAAGTGTAAGACGCACTGTGACAGGAAGTTGGGGATCCTTTGAAGTGTTCAAGCACAATTATATGGGGCTCCAAGGGAGAAGGGTGATCTGCATGACGTTGCTGTATCAAGACGGAGAGTTGGCTGAGAGTAGTGAGTAGATGATCGATGGTTTCCTGTTGCTTCACAATTGTGTATTCTGTCAACAGATGACTTCCTTTAGGTGAGCATACTCTGCTGGGTCAATCATCCTCTCAGGAAATGAAGAGGAGGTTTGACCCAAAAGCAGGACAGTGGAGACGATTTAGCGGTAAATGATATTTTACTAATAAACTGCAAAATAGCAAGCCATGAGGGACCAGAAAACGAGAGAACAGATACTTACCATGACAAGGCAACAAGGTAACTGAAAGTCAGGAGCAATTGGTTGAAGCTTGGTGTTTTATATGAGTATTGTAGATAAGGGATAGGTTGTAGGTGATGAGTTGGAAACAAGTTGGTAACTCCTGTTAGCTGGGTGGAGACTGAGAGGTGCAGGCTTGACACACGTGTGACAACTTAGTTCTCAACTTAAATATTGCGTTAGTCTTATACAAGGAGGGTATTAAAACAAGTTGTTCGTCCATCGTTGTCACCAATGAAGACCTTGACACCATTAGTCACTTTGAGACTGGATGCGGTGTGTCCGAAGATGACTGGTCAGGCCAATTAGGGCACGAAATGTCTTTGCACATGTTGGGCAGACATGTGTAGGCACTGCAGTTGTTACGCTGGTGGCTCTGGACTTGCGCAGCTTGCGCTTATGCTGTGCTTCAGCAATGCGCCTTGCTTCATAAGCTTGACAGCCCTTGTCAATAATGCCGCGCCAGGTAGGGCGGTTTTGTGCCAGCATTTCCCAGGTGGTCGTGTCTACGTCAAGTGACTTCAGGGAGGCCTTTAGTGTGTCTTTGTAACGTTTCTTCTGTCCTCCATGTGAGCACCTTCCAGCAGAGAGTTCCCCAAAAAAAAGCTGCTTGGGTTTGCGCTTGTCTGGCTTGCGGATGACATGACCTGCCCACCGGGTCTGTGCTCTCATCAGCAGTGTGTGGACTAATGGTAGACTTGCTCTAGAGAGAACTTCAGTGCCTGGTACTTTGTCTTGTAGCTGTTTGCATTAAAACAAGTAGGGACAAGTTGGAGTAGGACACTCCAATATACACGACATAGTGCACTGAGGCATCGCTGTTCGGGCTGCTGTCTTACTGCTCCAGCAACCTGGGAATAACCTGATCCTTAGCTGCAGGCTGTATGGAGTTTGCACAATCTCCCTGTGATCATGTTAGCTTCTCTTAGGTGCTCTGTTTTTCCTCCTACATGGGGTTCGGTTGGTTAATTGACAACTATAGGTTGACCCAAGTGTGTATGTGAAGGATAGAATCTAGGGCAATTGTTGAGAATGTGAAGAGAATGAAAATGAGAATAGTGTACATTCAGTGTAAATGGGTGGTCAGCAGCTCAGGTGGTGGGCTGAAGGGCCTGTTTCCATGTTGTATGGCTATCACAAGCAAAGGGTCAATGTGAATGGAAATATTTTTGTCCATCTGGAGCCTCTGATACAAATCAATCGCTATGGTATTGTCCAGGATAGAGGAAAGGGAACAATTTGGAAAGTGACCATATGTGACTTTGGAATGTGAGCCACAGTGACCAGGTCTCTGGCACTGAATCTGGTGCTGTGACTCAGAAAAGCAGAGGGGTGAGGAAGACTACAGTGGTGATAGGAGATTCCATAGTCAGAGGAACAGAAATGGATTCTGTGGGTGTGATAGAGACACCTGGATGGTATGTTACTTCCCAGATGTCAGGGTCAGGTCCACGGCATCTCAAGGGGGAAGGTGAGCAGCCAAAAGCCTTGGTACATATTGGCACCAATGATATAGGTTGACAAGGTAAGGAGGTCCTGAAGTGAGATTTTAGGGAGCTAGGTAGAAAGCCGAAAAACAGGACCTCTAGGGTAGTAATCATTGAATTGCTTCCTGTGCCATGCACCAGGAAGGGTAAGAATAGGAAGATGTGGCAGGTAAATAGGTGGCTGAGGAACTGGTGCAGGGGGCAAGGGTTTACATTTATGGATCATTGGGATCTCTTCTGGAGAAGGTATGACTTGTACAAAAGGGATGGGTTATACCTGAACCAGACGGGGACCAAAATCCTTGTGGACAGGTTTGCTAGAGTTGTTCGGGAGAGTTTCAACTAATTTTGCAGGGTGTTGGGAACTGGAAAGATAGTGCTGAGGATGAGGTAGTTGGTGTAGCGAGACTCCTAGCAAGGAGAGACTGATGATAGGGCAAAATTTCAGTCAGCAGGATGAGTTTCAATGTAAAAGATGGACAAAATCAAAAAGGGTTGAAGGCGTTATATTTGAATGTATACAGTATACAGAAAAGACCATAAGACAAAGGAGCAGAAGTCAGCCATTCGGCCCATCAAGTCTGTTCCGCCATTTTATCATGAGCTGATCCATTCTCCCATTTATTCCCATTCCCCCGCCTTCTCACCATAACCTTTGATGCCCTGGCTACTCAGATACCTATCAATCTCTGCCTTAAATACATCCAATGACTTGGCCTCCACTGCTGCCCGTGGCAACAAATTCCATAGACTCACTACCCTCTGACTAAAAAAATTTCTTTGCATTTCTGTTCTGAGTGGGCGCCCTTCAATCCTTAAGTCATGCCCTCTCCATAAGACCATAAGCGTACTAGATTCCCCCATAAAGGGAAACAACTTTGCCACATCCACTCTGTCCATGCCTTTCAACATTCGAAATGTTTCTATGAGGTCTCCCCTCATTCTTCTAAACTCCAAGGAATACAGTCCAAGAGCAGACAGAAGTTCCTCATATGTTAACCTTCTCATTCCCGGAATCTAGTGAATCTTCTCTGTACCCTTTACAATGTCAGCACATCCTTTCTTAAATAAGGAGAACAAAACTGCCCACAGTACTCCAAGTGAGGTCTCACCAGCGCCTTATAGAGCCTCAACATCACATCCCTCCTCCTATACTCTATTCCTCTAGAAATGAGTACCAACATTGCATTCGCCTTCTTCACCACCGACTCAACCTGGAGGTTAACCTTAAGGGTATCCTGTACGAAGACCCCCAAGTCGCGTTGCATCTCAGAACTTTGAATTCTCTCCCAATTTAAATAATAGTCTGCCCGTTTATTTCTTCTGCCAAAGTGCATAACCATACACTTTCCAAAATTGTATTTCATTTGCCACTTCTTTGCCCATTCTTCCAATCTATCCAAGTCTTCCTGCAGACTCTCTGTTTCCTCAGCACTACCGGCCCCTCCACCTATCTTCGTATCGTCAGCAAACTTAGCCACAAGGCCATCTATTCCATAATCCAAATCATTGATGTACAATGTAAAAAGAAGCAGCCCCAACACGGACCCCTGTGGAACACCAATGGTAACCGGCAGCCAGCCAGAATAGGATCCCTTTATTCCCACTCTCTGTTTCCTGCCAATCAGCCAATGCTCTACCCACGTATGTAACTTTCCCGTAATTCCATGGCTCTTATCTTGTTAAGTAGCTTCATGTGTGGCACCTTGTCAAAGGCCTTCTGAAAATCCAAATATGCAACATCCACTGCATCTCCCTTGTCTAGCCTACTGGTAATTTCCTCAAAAAATTGTAATAGGGTTGTCAGGCAGGATTTTCCTTTAAGGAATCCATGCTGAGTCCTGCCTATCTTGTCATATGCCTCCAGGTACTCTGTAACCTCATCCTTGACAATCGACTCCAACAACTTCCCAAGCATCAATATCAAGCTAACAGGTTTATAATTTCCTTTTTGCTTCCTTGCCCCCTTCTTAAATAGCGGAGTGACATTTGCAATCTTCCAGTCCTCCGGAACCATGCCAGAATCTATCGACTTTTGAAAGATCATCGCTAATGCCTCCGCAATCTCCACAGCTACTTTCTTCAGAACATGAGGGTGCATTACATCTGGTCCAGGAGATTTATTTAGCTTCAGACTATTCAGCTTCCTGAGTACTTTCTCTGTCTTAATTGTGACTGCGCACACTTCTCTTTCCTGCCACCCTTGAGTGTCCGGTATACTGCTGATGTCTTTCTCAGTGAAGACTGATGCAAAATACTCGTTCAGTTCCTCCGTCATCGCCTTATCTCCCATTACAATTTCTTCAGCATCATTTTCTATTGGTCCTATATCTACTCTCACCTGTCTTTTACTCTTTATATACTTGAAAAAGCTTTTAGTATCCTCTTTGATATTATTTGCTAGCTTCCTTTCATAGTTAATCTTTTCCCTCTTAGTGACCTTCCTAGTTTCCTTTTGTAAGCTTTTAAAAACTTCCCAATCCTCTGTCTTCCCACTAATTTTTTCTTCCTTGTATGCCTTCTCCTTTGCTTTAATTTTGGCTTTGACTTCTCTTGTCAACCACGGTTGCATCCTTTTTCCATTCGAAAATTTCTTCTTTTTTGGAATATACCTGTCTTGCACCTTCCTCACTTCTCGCATAAACTCCAGCCACTGCTGCTCTGCCGTCTTTCCCGCCAGTGTCCCTTTCCAGTCAACTTTGGCCAGTTCCTCTCTCATGCCACTGTAATTTCCTTCACTCCACTGAAATACCGACACATCAGATTTTGGCTTCTCTTTTTCAAATTTCACAGTGAACTCAATCATGTTATGATCACTGCCTCCTTAGGGTTCCTTCACCTCAATCTCTCTAATCACCTCCGGTTCATTTCACAATACCCAATCCAGTACAGCCGATCCCCTAGTGGGCTCAACAACAAACTGTTCTAAAAAGCCATCTCGCAGACATTCTTAGTCCTGACGAAGGGTCTCGGCCTGAAACGTCGACTGTACCTCTTCCTAGAGATGCTGCCTGGCCTGCTGCATTCACCAGCAACTTTGATGTGTGTTGCTTGAATTTCCAGCATCTGCAGAATTCCTGTTGTTTGCAGACATTCTACTAATTCTCTCTCTTAAGATCCAGTGCCGACCTGATTTTCCCAATTCACTTGCATGTTAAAATCCCCAACAATTATCGTAACACTGCCCTTCTGACAAGCCTTTTCTATTTCCTGTTGTAATTTGTAGTCCACATCCCTGCAGCTGTTTGGAGGCCTATAAATAACTGCCATCAGGGTTCTTTTACCCTTGTGATTTCTTAGCTCAACCCATAAAGATTCTGCACCTTCTGATTCTATATCACCTCTTTCTAATGATTTAATATCGCTTCTTACCAATAAAGCCACGCCTCCCCCTCTGCCTACCTTCCTATCCTTCCGATACACCGTGTATCCTTGGACGTTCAGCTCCCAGAGACATGCATCCTTTAGCCACGACTCAGTGATGGCTGCAATATCACACCTGCCAATCTGTAGCTGTACGACAAGATCATCCACCTTATTCCTTATGCTGCCTGCATTTAAGTATAAAACCTTAAAAGGGTGGATAAACTTGTAGCACAGTTATAGATTGGCTGGCATGTATGATGCTATGGACTTCACTGAATCATGGCTGAAAGAAGATTATAGCAGGGAATTTAATGTCTGAGGATACACACTGTTTTGAAAGGGCAGGCAGAGAGGTGTAGCTCGATTGTTAAAAAATCAAATCAAATCATTAGAAGGAGGTGACAAGTGGTGTTCCACAGGGGTTTGTGTTGGGACCGATTCTTTTTACATTATATGTCAATAATTTGGATGATGGAATCGATGGCTTTGTTGCAAAGTTTGTGGATGATCCGAAGATAGGAAGAGGAGTAGGTAATTTCGAGGAAGTGGAGTGGCTACAGAAGGACTTAGATAGATTAGGAGAATGGGCAAAGAAATGACAGATGGAATACAGTGTTGGGAAATGTGTGGTCGTGTTCTTTGGTAAAAGAAATGAAAAGGAGAGAAAATTCTAAATAGAGAGAAAATTCAAAATTCTGAGGTACAAAGGGACTTGGGAATCCTTGTGAAGGATTCCCTAAAGGTTAATTTGCAGGTTGAGTTTGTGGTGAGGATGGCAAATGTGATGTTAGCATTCATTTCAAGAGGACTAGAATATAAAAGCAAGGATGTAATGGTGAAGCAAACTAAAGCTCTGGTGAGGCCTCATTTGGAGTATTGTGAGCAGCTTTGGGCCCCTGACCTTCGAAAGGATATACTGAAACTGGAGAGGGTTCAAAAGAGGTTCACAAAAATAATTCCAGGATCGAATGGCTCGTCATATGAAGAGCGTTTGATGGCTCTGGGCCTGTATTCACTGGAATTTGGAATAATGAGCAGTGACCTAATTGAAATCTATTGAATGTTGAAAGACAGTAATAGAGTGGGTGTGGAGAGGAAGATTCCTAAGGTGGGAGAGCCTAGGACCAGAGGACATGGCCTCAAAATAGACAGCATCCTTTTGGAATGGAGATGAGAAGGGATTTCTTTAGCCAGAGAGTGGTGAATCTGTGGAATTCTTTGCTACAGGCAGCTGTGGAGTGAAGTTTTTATGTATATTTAAGGCAGAGGTTGATAGATTCTTGATTGGTCGGGGCATGAAGGGATACACGGAGAAGGCAGGAGATTGGGCTGAGGGAAAATAGTTCAGCTATAATAAAATGGCAGAGTAGACTCGATGGGTGAAATGGCCTAATTCTGCATCTACATCTTATGGTCTTATGGAGTAATGGTTCACCAGCACAACAGAGTGAAGGATCCTCATATAATCAAATAAGTCAGCTGGATGGTTTCAGTTCCTGGAACTATCAGAAACAATGAACCAATTACTACTTTCATCCCATGTTGTTTGGTTCCTCTAAAGAAATAATGGAGAAATTTTAGAAAACTGTAGCTACTGAACAGATGAATGGTCCCTTGTGCTGCATTTAAAACTCTGCGACTCTTAGGACTAAGGTAGTTAGACTTTTATTACTTGAGAGTGTCATGGAGGAAGAGGCTTGATGGCTTGATTGGCCATTACCTAGTTCAAAAGATTGAGCCGCATAATGAAGGCAAACAGGTAAAGCTGAAGGTGGAAAAATTCATCTCTGCTACATCGTGCAATCCTTTTATTGTGTACGCTTTTTTATGATTCAGCAGCATAATAATGTTTAGGTCACATGAAGCAAGTCTCCCTAGGAAGTTTAAGCATTGTAGACCCCATATTAATTGGTAATCAGTCATATAACATTAATTTCTCTGATGTATTGCTGTGTGTCTGAGAAGTTATTATTGTCACGTAATTCATAAGCATTTTCCTATATTTGCTGCTGTAAGGCCTTATACTTGTTTGTAGTGTAGACAAGAGCAATTATCTGAACCACAAGAGCTTCTGCAGATTCACAAAATCTTGAACAAACACAAAGTGCTGAAGGAAGTCAGCAGGTCAGGTAGCATCTATGGCGGTGGGGGGGGGGGTGCGGAAATAAACAGTCAATGATTTGGTTCGAGATGCACTGAGTTCCTCTGGCATTTTGAGTGTGTTGCACAGTTATCTAAATGACTGGTTATTGACATAAAATATTAATTAACAGTTTTCTTTATCTCCCCTTCAGATTATTTTGGAGAAATTTTTGACATTTCTGATATTAATGACAATGGTACTAGTAGGATTTACCACAGGTAAATATAGGTAAACTTTTCTCCAACAATGTTTTATTAATGTATGTAGAATTTTCCCATGGTGATGTACCACCCTGATATTGATTATAATTTTGTTAAAAAGAAAATAGACTGTTTTCTTCTTTTGTTATAGTTCTGACTATAGGACTTACATTTGAATCAGAGTTACAACATAAAATCTGACCCCACTAAATTCACTTCAGTATGTTCTCCTACAAAGCCACGTTCCTTGTGGTGTTGACATTATTGATCCATGGCTATCTTTTTCCTCTACTCCATTTAAGACCATAACCATCATTGTATATTCTGTGAGTATTTAGGATTGGGATTCACTATATAATAAGATGGTGAATATAGATTTGATTGTAGCATTCAAAAGAGAGTTGCATAATGAATGTAATGGAGGGGGAATTGTAGGAATATGGAAATATAGTGAACTGGATTCCTCTTTGAATGCTAGTATGGATGGACTGTATAGCTTCCTTCTGTGCTGGTCTATTTTATGATTCTATGACTTTTTTCCCAAATATAGGATAGGCTTTTTCCATTGAGAATGGGGGAGATTCAAACAAGAGGACATGAGTTGAGAGTTAAAGGGCAAAAGTTTAGGGGTAACATGAGGGGGAACAACTTTACTCAGAGAGTGGTAGCTGTGTGGAACGAGCTTCCAGCAGAAGTGCTTGAGGCAGGTTCGATGTTGTCGTTTAAAGTTAAATTGGACAGGAAAGGAATGGAGGGTTATGGGGTGAGTGCAGGTCGGTGGGATTAGGTGAGAGTAAGAGTTCGGCACGGACTAGAAGGGCCGAGATGGCCTGTTTCTGTGCTGTAACTGTTATATAGTTATATATTATATGGTTATATTACTGTTTTAGCATTGAACTGTCTCTGGAACTTCTTTGCCTTTCTCTAACCCCTCACAATCATGAATGGATCTACTCCTCTGCTATAAACATTGTTTGGCTTTCTACTTATTAGATTCAGGTTTAATATCACCAGTATATGTTGTGATCTACAGTCCTCTTCAATTTGGCCTGATGAGAAATTCTGTATTATTCTGCCTATACCTAGGTCAGAACAACCTATAAAGAACTTCACTTGAACTATCTATCCATCCTAAAAGTAAATCCATTGGGCACACAGTTGCTTTCTTCTCTCTCACCCTCCCACTATCCTCATGGCTATATATTCCTTAATTATCTTGCCCATGTCTTTTGTGGCTTGTTGTCAAATGCTGTTTTAATCCTTTAAAATGCATGCATTATTGATAGGTTTGGAGATTGATGCTGATTTTTGTTTCTTTTCATTCCAGCGCTACATTTGTCATTCGAAGAGCTTGATCCATCTGAGTGGCTGCATTTTCATGGCTTTAAGAATCTGATATTCCTGGTCTTCATGCTCTTTTTTGGACTCCTTGACATCCCACTGAACTATGACAAGTACACTCCTTTCATGGTCAAGATACTATATGTGTCCTACATCATGGTGACCTTCCAGATGATGGTCATTCTCTTTATCTTCTTGATGGCCCACACACTCCGACGGGTGATGAAGAATTATGATGTATTCTGGCAAGCCCAGGTGCTAGGTTCATATACTTTGATATATCTGTTTGTGCCTGGAGTATAGGAAAGAAATGTGTTTGATTCCACCATGTCTTTTGTTTACTCATGTTCCCATCAAATGCCTCAGGATGTTTTGATATGCAAAAGGCATTGGGCAGGATACACGGTATCTGTTCCATTACCCATGGTAGCTGGACCTATGACCACGTCTTCACTTATCTCCTATAGCTACTCTGCATGTTTCTTGCAATTTTCACCGCCACCCAGTGATATATGATCAACATTCTTACCTCTCACCTCCTCACCTAAATCTATGACATAAATAGTGAACATTTTGTTTTAATATTGGTCTTTTACATTGAATGCTTTCAGTTATCTATAAAAACACATTGTCATTAATCTGTCAATGGTTTCAGATACTTCCTCAAAAATTTACAGCACATTTGTCAGATATGGTCAGTCCTGTATAAGTCATGTTTGCTCTCTCGATCAACTCAACATTTTGTAAGTACTCACTTTTCCCTTAATTATAGATTGCAATCATATTTTCAGAAGGCCTTTGACAAGGTGCCACACATGAGGCTACGTAACAAGATAAGAGCCCATAGAATTACGGGAAAGTTACATATGTGGATAGAGCATTGGCTGATTGGCAGGAAACAGAGAGTGGGAATAAAGGGATCCTATTCTGGCTGGCTGCCGGTTACCAGTGGTGTTCCACAGGGATCAGTGTTGGGGCTGCTTCTTTTTACATTGTACATCAACGATTTGGATTATGGAATAGGTGGCTTTGTGGCTAAGTTTGCTGATGATACAAAGATAGGTGGAGGGGCCGGTAGTGCTGAGGAAACGGAGAGTCTGTAGAGAGACTTGGATAGATTGGAAGAATGGGCAGAGAAGTGGCAAATAAAGTACAATGTTGGAAAGTGTATGGTTATGCACTTCAGCAGAAAAAATAAACGGGCAGACTATTATTTAAATGGAGAAAGAATTCAAAGTTCTGAAATACAATGGGATTTGGGAGTCCTCGTACAGGATACCCTTAAAGTTAACCTCCAGGTTGAGTCAGTAGTGAAGAAGGCGAATGCAATGTTGGCATTCATTTCTAGAGGAATAGAGTATAGGAGCAGGGATGTGATGTTGAGGCTCTATAAGGCGCTGGTGAGACCTCACTTGGAGTACTGTGGGCAGTTTTGGTCTCCTTATTTAAGAAAGGATGTGCTGACGTTGGAGAGGATACAGAGAAGATTCACTAGAATGATTCCGGGAATGAGAGGGTTAACATATGAGGAACGTTTGTCCGCTCTTGGACTGTATTCCTTGGAGTTTAGAAGAATGAGGGGAGACCTCAGAAACATTTCGAATGTTGAAAGGCATGGACAGAATGGATGTGGCAAAGTTGTTTCCCATGATGGGGGAGTCTAGTACGAGAGGGCATGACTTAAGGATTGAAGGGCGCCCATTCAGAACAGAAATGCGAAGGAATTTTTTTAGTCAGAGGGTGGTGAATCTCTGGAATTTGTTGCCACGGGCAGCAGTAGAGGCCAAGTCATTGGATGTATTTAAGGCAGAGATTGATAGGTATCTGAGTAGCCAGGGCATTAAAGATTATGGTGAGAAGGCGGGGGAGTGGGACTAAGTAGGAGAATGGATCAGCTCATGGTAAAATGGCGGAGCAGACTCGATGGGCTGAATGGCTGACTTCTGCTCTTTTGTCTTATGGTCTTACGGTCTTATGGTCTTTTTCTCCCACAAGGATTGGTTCTGGGATCTCTACTTTTGGTGATTTTTATTAATGACCTGGATGTTGGGGTAGACATGTCAGCTGGCAAGTTTGCAGATGACACAAAGGTTGGTGGTGGTGTGGATAGTGTAGAGGATTGTCGAAGATTGCAGAGAGACATTGATAGGATACAGAAGTGGGCTGAGAAGTGGCAAATGGAGTTCAACCTAGAGAAGTGTGAGGTGGTACACTTTGGAAGGACAAACTCCAAGGCTGAGTACAAAGTAAATGGCAGGATACTTGGTAGTGTGGAGGAGCAGAGGGATCTGGAGGTACGTGTCCACAGATCCCTGAAAGTTGCCTCACAGGTAGATAGGGTAGTTAAGAAAGCTTATGGGGTATTAGCTTTCATCAGTCGAGGTATAGATTTTGAGAGTCGCGAGGTAATGATGCCTTCAAAATATATCTAGTAAGTGCTTACCAATATTAATAAAACTTAAGACTCACAGATACTAGTTTCAAGGACAATAAAGAGATGGTGATGGATGCCTTTCCACTGTGTGCTTCAAACTAAATATAAATTAATGTGAACAGGGAATAATGTAACAAACAGGTTATGCACAGGAAGTGATGTTTGTACAAAATAAATTGCATACAAAACAATGAATTGTGCCTGTAGTGGCCAGAACATGAATGAAGGGCACTTTGATAGACTGGGGCTGCTGAATCTAGTGTTTATTCATGTATTTTCATTACAACCCCTAGGGTGGAAAATGTCAAGGAAAATGTGAGGAAATGTCAATTTAAGAGATTCTGCAGATGCTGGAAATCCAGAGAAACACACACACAAGATGCTGGAGAAAGTCAGCAGGTCAGCTAACATCTATGGAGAGGAATAAACAGTTGATATTTTAGGCTGTAACCCTTCATCAGGACTCTGATGAAAGGATGAAGGGTCTCTGCCCAAAACATCAGCTCTTTGTTCATCTCCAAAAATGCTGCCTGATCTGCTGATTTCCTCTAGCATTTTGTGTGTGTTCCTAGGGGAAATATCAAAAATGTTAGTACCATTATTTTCTGAATTCTATTTTCTTGCATGTATTTTCCCACCCTGGGGAAGAGGCGCTGGCTGTCCACTCTATCTATTCCTCTTAATATCTTGTATACCTCTATCATGTCTCCTCTCATCCTCCTCTCCAGGGAGTAAAGCCCCAGCTCCCTTAATCTCTGATCATAATGCATACTCTCTAAACCAGGCAGCATCCTGGTAAATCTCCTCTGTACCCTTTTGAATGCTTCCACATCCTTCCTATAGTGAGGTGACCAGAACTGGACACAGTACTCCAACTGTGGCCTAACCAGAGTTTTATAGAGCTGCATCATTACCTCGCGACTCTCAAAATCTATACCTCGGCTGATGAAAGCTAATACCCCATAAGCTTTCTTAACTACCCTATCTACCTGTGAGGCAACTTTCAGGGATCTGTGGACATGTACCTCCAGATTCCTCTGCTCCTCCACACTACCAAGTATCCTGCCATTTACTTTGTACTCAGCCTTGGAGTTTGTCCTTCCAAAGTGTACCACCTCACACTTCTCGAGGTTGAACTCCATTTGCCACTTCTCAGCCCACTTCTGCATCCTATCAATGTCTCTCTGCAATCTTCGACAATCCTCTACACTATCCACAACACCACCAACCTTTGTGTCATCTGCAAACTTGCCAGCTGACATGTCTACCCCAACATCCAGGTCATTAATAAAAATCACCAAAAGTAGAGATCCCAGAACCAATCCTTGTGGGACACCACTAGTCACAACCCTCCATGTACTCCCTCCACCACATCCCTCTGCTTTCTGCAGGCAAGCCAATTCTGAATCCACCTGGCCAAACTTCCCTGGGTCCCATGCCTTCTGACTTTCTGAATAAGCCTACCGTGTGGAACCTTGTCAAATACCTTACTAAAATCCATGTAGATCACATCCACTGCACTACCCTCAACTATACGACTTGTCACCTCCTCAAAGAACTCTATCAGGCTTGTTAGACACGATCTGACCTTCATAAATCCATGCTGACTGTCCCTGATCAGACCATGATTCTCGAAATGCCCATAAATCCTATCTCTAAGAATCTTTTCCAACACCTTTCCCACCACAGATGTAAGGCTCACTTGTCTATAATTACCCGGACTATCCCTACTACCTTTTTTGAACAAGGGGACAACATTCGCCTCCCTCCAATCCTCCGGTACCATTCCCGAGAACAACGAGGACATAACGGTCCTAGCCAGAGGCTCAGCAATCTTTTCCCTCGCCTCATGGAGCAGCCTGGGGAATATTGCGTTAGGCCCCGGGGACTTATCTGTTCTAATGTATTTCAACAATTCCAACACCTCCTCTCCCTTAATAGCAACATGCTCCAGAACATCAACCTCATTCATATCGTCCTCACCATCAACAAGTTCCCTCTCATTGGTGAATACAGAAGAGAAGTATTCATTGAGGACCTCGCTCATTTCCACAGCCTCCAGGCACATTTTCCCACCTTTATCTCTAATCGGTCCTACCTTCACTCCTGTCATCCTTTTGTTCTTCACATAATTGAAGAATGCCTTGGGGTTTTCCTTTACCCTACTCACCAAGGATTTCTCATGCCCCCTTCTTGCTCTCTTCAGCCCCTTCTTAAGCTCCTTTCTTGCTACCCTATATTCCTCAATAGACCCATCTGATCCTTGCTTTCTAAACCTCATGTATGCTGCCTTCTTCCACCTGACTAGATTTTCCACCTCACTTGTCACCCATTGTTCCTTCACCTTACCATTCTTTATCTTCCTCACTGGGACAAATTTATCCCTAACATCCTGCAAGAGACCCCTAAACATTGACCATATGTCCATAGTACATTTCCCTGCAAAAACATCATCCCAATTCACACCTGCAAGCTCTAGCCTTGTAGCCTCATAACTTGACCTTCCCCAATTAAAAATTTCCCTGTCGTCTCTGATTCTATCCTTTTCCATGATAACGCTAAAGGCCAGGGAGCGGTGGTCACTGTCCCCTAGATGCTCACCCACTGAGAGATCTGTGACCTGACCCAGTTTGTTACCTAAACTGGATCTATTATGGCATTCCCCCTAGTCGGCCTGTCAACATACTGTGACAGGAATCCATCCTGGACACACTTAACAAACTCTGCCCCGTCTAAACCATTGGAACTAATCAGGTGCCAATCAATATTAGGGAAGTTAAAGTCACCCATGATAACAACCCTGTTATTTTTGCACCCTTCCAAAATCTGCCTCCCAATCTGCTCCTCGGTATCTCTGCTGCTACCAGGGGGCCTATAGAATACTCCCAGTAGAGTAACTGCTCCCTTCCTGTTCCTGACTTCCACCCATACTGACTCAAAAGAGGATCCTGCTACACTACCCATCCTTTCTGTAGCTGTAATAGTATCCCTGACCAGTAATGCCATCCCTCCTCCCCTTTTTTCCCCCTCCCTATCCCTTTTAAAATCCAGGAATATTGAGAATCCATTCCTGCCCTGGTGCCAGCCAAGTCTCTGTAATGGCCACTACATCATAATTCCATGTATGTATCCAAGCTCTCAGTCTTGTGACTGAGCAGTCTTCCCAGCAGTTTAAGCATGCTCTAACTGAGTGGCAGGTGAGTATGCTGTGAGGTAGACCTGGCTTGATTCATTAAATAAAAAATGGTTTCATTTATTCAGGGTTTTTCATGAATAAAGTTTTCTTCCAACTGTTTTTCATACAAATGTGTGACATTTGAAAATCAGAAAAAGACTGCTAGAAAGATTCAGCATGTTAAGCAGCACCTGTGGAAGGAGAAATAGAATTAACATTTCAGGTGAAAGACCTTTTAACAGAACCATTAAGGTGTGTTTCTCTCTTACAATAGATTACAGCATCAACAATTCATATGGAGAGATGGCTTCCAAAACACTTCTGGTCTCGTGCTGGTATCTGTGGTGTGAACCTTGGACTTGATAACAACTGGTATATCTGGTGAGAGCATAGCAGCAATTCCAGAGGACCATGTCAGCACCAGTTAACTGGACTTAGACAACATGCGCTCATTTCCCAGTCATACATCATTTATTTCTACACAAGAACAGCTCAACCCTTGGCACCAAACTGTTCCGAAACTCCAGCTCAGAATTGTCAATTTTTATACAGATATTGATCCAATCAAAATTTTGTGCACTTCTTAATCACCTTATTTTCATATATAAGTCACTAGAAACATAGAAAACCTACAGCAAAATACAGGCTCTTCAGCCCACAATGCTGTGCCAAACATGTACTCACCTTAGAAATTACCAAGGGTTATCCATAGCCCTCTATTTTTCTAAGCTCCATGTACCTATCCAAGAGTCTCCTAAAAGACCCTATCGTATCCACCTCCACCACCATTGCTGGCAGCCCATTCCACTCACTCACCACTCTTTGTGTAAAAAACATACCTCTGACGTCTCCTCTGTACCTGCTTCCAAGTACCTTAAAACTTTGCCCTCTCGTGTTAGCCATTTCAGCCCTGGGGAAAAGCTTCTGACTATTCACATGATCAATGCCTCTCATCATCTTATACACCTCTATCAAGTCACCTCTCATTCTCCACCAGTCCAAGGGGAAAAGGCCGAATTCACTCAACCTACTCTCACAAGTGCAAATCTCTTCTGCACCCTTTCTATAGTTTCCACATCCTTCCTGTAGTGAGGTGACGAGAACTGAGCACAGTACTCTTTGGGGTCTGACCAGGGTGCTATATATCTGTAACATTACCTCTCAGCTCCTAAACTCAGTCCCACGGTTCATGAAGGCCAGTGCACCATATGTCTTTTTAACCACAGAATCAACCTGCACAGCAGCTTGGACTCGTACTCCTATGGACTCGTACCCCAAGATCCCTCTGATCCTGCTCACTGCCAAGAGTCTTACCGTTAATGGTACTAATTAGAATATACTATTCAGGTGTTAATAAAGAATAAAATTGATGCATTAATGGACACTAATACCTTAGATTTAGTAAAATAACTGTCCAATAGCTAGTGTGTGCCCTACAGTTTTTCATAAACATCCTTATCGTGTTTTGGTATATCCTGATTACCTTGGATCCCAGGCTGAACAATGAGACTGTGTAGAGAGGAGTTAGGTTCTCAAGACTATGTTCAGCTTGGGTGGCTGTACAATGTCTGCACACAGTCTTTGTCACAACATCATCTTAACCCTTGCTGCAACTTCCACAGCCACTTCATTTGATTGTCACTCCTTCCACTACCCTCCATGCTGACTCTCCTCACTACCGACACCTAATAGTTAGTCACACAGTCATGTTTAGCAAGACATCCAGTCATATAATAGCTCGTCATACAATCATAGTGGTAGTGCATATCGGCACAAATGACGTCGGGAATAGGAAAGAAATTCTGCAGCGTGACTGAGAATGTGTGGCTGTGGAGCTGGTGTGGGAAGCAGGGATTTAGATTCTTGGACCACTGGGATCTGTTTTGGGGCAAGGATGAATTGTACAAAAGGGACGGGTTGCCCCTTAACAGGACCAGCATTCTGGCAGGCAGGTTTGCCACTGCTACACGGGTGTGTTTAAACTAAGTAGTGGGGTGGGGAAGGAGAGGAGATATAAAGATGGAGTTAAAGAGAAAGAGAGAATAAGGAAAGTTAAGAAAGACAACAGAATTAACAGGGCTGAAAGCTCAGGAAGGGCTCGGAGAGTATGGCCAAGTGCAATAGGAATCAATGTGAAAGGTGAGGGGTGTAATGGATTAAAAGTACGTGGCCAAGTGGTTAAGGCATTGGACTAGCGACCTGAAGGTTGTGAATTCGAGCTCCAGCCGAGGGAACGTGTTGTGTCCTTGAGCAAGGCACTTAATCACACATTGCTCTGCGACGACCCTGGTGCCAAGCTGTATGGGAAGTCAAGGACAGTATAAAAATAAAAGAGAAGTATAACATAGCAAAGATGAGCAGGAAGCCAGAGGATTGGGAAACTTTTAAAGAGCAACAGTGGATAACTGAAAAGGCAATACAGGGAGAAAAGATGAGATATGAAGGCAAGCTAGCCAAGAATATAAAGAAGGATAGTAAAAGCTTCTTTAGGTATGTGAAGAGGAAAAAATTAGTTAAGACGGAAGTTGGGCCCTTGAAGACAGAAACGGGTGAATTTATTATGGGGAACAAGGAAATGACCGAAGAGTTGAACAGGTACTTTGGATCTGTCTTCACTAGGGAAGACACAAACAATCTCGTAGATGTAATAGTGGCCAGAGGACCTACGGTAATGGAGGAACTGAAGGAGATTCACGTTAGACAGAAAATGGTGTTGGATGGACTGATGGAACTGAAGGCTGATAAATCCCCAGGGCATGATGGTCTGCACCCCAGGGTACTTAAGGAGGTGGATCTAGAAATCGTGGACACATTGGTAATTATTTTCCAATGTTCCATAGATTCAGGATCAGTTCCTGAGGACTGGAGGGTAGCTAATGTTATCTCACATTTTAAGAAAGGAGGGAGAGAGAAAACAGAGAATTATAGACCAGTTAGCCTGACATCAGTGGTGGGGAAGATGCTGGAGTCAATTATAAAGGATGAAATAGCGGCACATTTGGATAGCAGTAACAGGATCGGTCCGAGTCAGCATGGATTTAAGAAGGGGAAATCATGCTTGACTAATCTTCTGGAATTTTTTGAGGTTGTAACTATGAAAATGGACGAGGGAGAGCCATTGGCTGTAGTGTAGCTGGACTTTCAGAAAGTCTTTGATAAGGTCCCACATAGGAGATTAGTGGGTAAAATTAGAGCACATGGTATTGAGGGTAGGGTACTAACGTGGATCGTAAATTGGTTGGCAGACAGGAAACAAAGAGTAGGGATTAACAGGTCCCTCTCAGAATGGCAGGCGGTGACTAGTTGGTACCACAAGGCTCGGAGCTGGGACAACAGCTATTTACAATATACATTAATGATTTAGATGAAGGGATTAAAAGTAACATGAGCAAATTTGCAGCTGACACAAAGCTGGGTGGCAGTGTGAAATGTGCGGAGGATGTTGAGATAATGCAGGATGACTTGGACAGGTTGGGTGAGTGGGCAGATGCAGTTTAATGTGGATAAATGTGAGATTATCCACTTTGGTGGCAAGAACAGGAAGGCAGATTACTATTTGAATGGTGTCAAGTTAGGAAAAGGGGAAGTACAACGAGGTCTTGGTGTCCTTGTTCATCAATCACTGAAAGTAAGCATGCAGGTACAGCAGGCAGTGAAGAAAGCTAATAGCATGTTGGCCTTCATAACAAGGGGAGTTGAGTATAGGAGCAAAGAGGTCCTTCTGCAGTTGTACAGGACTCTGGTGAGACCACACCTGGAGTATTGTGTACAGTTTTGGTCTCCAAATTTGAGGAAGGACATTCTTGCTATTGAGGGAGTGCAGTGGAGGTTCACGAGGTTAATTCCTGGGATGGCGGACTGTCATATGTTGAAAGATTGGAGCGACTGAGCTTGTATACACTGGAATTTAGAAGGATGAGAGGGGATCTGATTGAAACATACAAGATTATTAAGGGATTGGACACACTGGAGGCAGGAACCACGTTCCTGATGTTGGGTGAGTCCAGAACCAGAGGCCACAATTTGAGAATAAGGGGTAGGCCATTTAGAATGGAGTTGAGGGAAAACTTTTTCATCCAGAGAGTTGTGGATCTGTGGAATGCTCTGCCTCAGAAGGCAGTGGAGGCTAATTCTCTGGATGCTTTCAAGAAGGAGTTAGATAGAGCTCTTAATGATAGCGGAGTCAAGGGATATGGGGAGAAGACAGAAACGGGGTACTGATTGTGGATGATCAGCCATGATCACAGTGAATGGCAGTGCTGGCTGGAAGGGCTGAATGGCCTTACTCCTGCACCTATTGTCTATTGTCTATTATCATATATCGTTAGTCATACAGTCATGTATAGCGAGTCATACAGTCATGTATAGCTAGTCATACAGTCATGTATTAGCTGGTCATACAGTCATGTAATAGCTTGTCATACAGTCATGTATAGTGAGTCATACAGTCATGTATAGCTAGTCGTCCAGTCATGTAATAGCTAGTCATCCAGTCAAGTAATAGCTAGTCATACAGTCATGTGTAGCTAGTCATCTAGTCACGTAATAGCTAGTCATCCAGTCATGTATAGTTAGTCGTCCAGTCATGTAATAGCTAGTCATACAGTCATGTATAGCTTGTCATACAATCATATATCGCTAGTCATACAGTCATGTATAGCTAGTCATACAATCATGTATAGCTAGTCATCCAGTCATGTAATAGCTAGTCATACAGTCATGTATAGCTTGTCATACAATCATATATCGCTAGTCATACAGTCATGTATAGCTAGTCATACAATCATGTATAGCTAGTCATCCAGTCATGTAATAGCTAGTCATACAGTCATGTATAGCTTGTCATACAATCATATATCGCTAGTCATACAGTCATGTATAGCTAGTCATACAATCATGTATAGCTAGTCATCCAGTCATGTAATAGCTAGTCATCCAGTCATGTAATAGCTAGTCATACAGTCATGTATAGCTAGTCATCCAGTCACGTAATAGCTAGTCATCCAGTCATGTAATAGCTAGTCACACAATCATATATCGCTAGTCATCCAGTCATGTATAGCTAGTCATCCAGTCATGTAATAGCTAGTCGTACAATCATGTATAGCTAGTCATCCAGTCATGTAATAGCTAGTCATACAGTCATGTATAGCTAGTCATACAGTCATGTAATAGCTAGTCATCCAGTCATGTATAGTTAGTCGTCCAGTCATGTAATAGCTAGTCATCCAATCATGTATAGCTAGTCATACAGTCATGTGTAGCTTGTCATACAATCATATATCGCTAGTCATACAGTCATGTATTGCTAGTCATACAGTTATGTATAGCAAGTCATAGTCACATATAACTAGTCATCCAGACACTTATAGTTATTCATACAGTCATGTAATAGCTAGTCATACAGTCATGTAATAGCTAGTCATACAGTCATGTATAGCTAGTCGTACAGTCATGCAGACATGAAAACAAGCCCTTTGACCTAACTGGTCCATGCCAACCAAGATCCCAATCTCAGCTAATTCCATTTGTCCACATTAGGCCCATATCCCTTTAAACCTTTCCTTTTCTTGTACCTGTCCAAGTACCTTTTAAATGCTGTTAACCATTTCTTCTGGCAGCTCATTCCATATTTTGACCACCCACTGAGTGACAAAGTTGCGTTAGGTTCCTATCAAATCTCCCTCCGCTTGTTGTAAAACTATATCGTCTAGTTCTTGATTCTCTATCTCTAGGAAAAAAGACTGCATGCATTCACACCATCTACCACTGTCAGGATTTTATACACCTCTATAAGACCACCCACTTCTTCTGCTAGACTTCAGTGTGAAGTGTCCCAACCTGTTCAATCTTTCTAGTGTAACTCAGTCCCTCAAGTCCTGGCAACATCTGTGTAAATTTCCTCTGCACTCTCTCCAGCTTAATGGCATCTCTCCTGTAGCAGGGTGATGAAAACCAAATATAATATACCAAATGTGGCCTCACAGTATCTTTTAACTGTAACTTAAAAACATCCTCGCTTCTGTAGTCAATGCTCTGACGGATGTGCCAGAAGTGTGAACCATCTACAAATGCACTACTATTACTCACCTACACCAGTATTATGGCACCTCCCAAACATGATCACTACCATGAGAAAGGACAATACAGTGGATGCAGGGAGACACCTGGTTCCCCTCTAAGTCACGTCCCATGCTGCTTTGGAAAGATATCGCTGGTGCTTCCTTGGTTTAAGGTCTAGAACTCTAGCTAACAGTTCTGTAGGAGAATTTCCACTGGAAGGACTGCAGTAGTTAAAGAAGATGACTCATCACAACCTTCACAAAAGCATTTAGAGTTAGCAATTAATCCTGGCCTTGTGAATGATGTCTAGATCTCAAAACCTGGACGAATACGTAATTGAAAATTTAAAACAAAACTGCAGATGCTAAAAATCTGGAACAGAGGCAGAAAATGCTGGAAACAGTGGAGGGAGAAACCATTAACACTTCAGGTTGAAGATGATCACAAGTGAACAGAAATTATTAAGTTGGAATAGGTACAGCCACTAGCAAACAATCATCAACAATCATCATGGTGGAGGATTACAAATACCTGGGGATACGAATTGACAATAAACTGGACTGTTCATAGAACATAGAACACTGAGGCTGTCTACAGAATATTAAGTATGAAGTAGAGAAAGGTGAGGTGGAATGAGTGATAAGGAAGATACACGTGCAGAGGGATGGTCTGACGGAGCATGGAGTTAAATGTGCAGAAAGAGTAAGTAAATTTAAAAAGGACAACAAAATTCAAGGGGCGTATAGCCCGGTGAGAGTTCGGGGAGCTTGGTTATGCACAATAGGCAGCGATTTAGACAGAGAGAGGAGAAATGGGTTAAAAATTCTATATCTGAATGCACGAAGTGTCAGAAAGAAGGCGGATGAGCTTGAAGCTCAGGTGCGAATGGGTAACTATGATATTGTTGGGATAACGGAGACATGGCTGCAGGGGGATCAGACCTGGGAATTGAATGTACAAGGGTATACATGCTATCGAAGGGACAGAAAGGTGGGCAGAGGGGGTGGGGTGGCCCTGTTAGTGAGGAATGAGATTCAGTCCCTTGCAAGGGGGGACATAGAATCAGGAGAAGTAGAGTCAGTGTGGATAGAACTGAGGAACAGTAAGGGCAAAAAGACCCTAATAGGTGTTATCTACAGGCCCCCAAACAGTAGCATGGATATTGGATGCAAGTTGAATAGGGAGTTAACAATGGCATGTGGCAAAGGAAATGTCGCAGTAGTTATGGAGGATTTCAACATGCAGGTGACCTGGGAAAATCAGGTTGGTACTGGACCCCAGGATAGGGAGTTTGTAGAGTGCCTACGGGATGCATTTTTGGAGCAGCTTGTATGAGAGCCAACCAGGGATAAGGCTATTCTGGATTTAGTGTGGTGCAATGAACAGGATTTGATAAGTGACCTTGAAGTAAAGGAGCCATCAGGAGGTAGTGACCATAATATGATAAGTTTTTATCTGCAAGTTGAGAGGGATAAGGGCAGATCAGAAGTGTCAGAATTGCAGTTGAACAAAGGAGACTATGGAGCCATGAGGGAGGAGCTGGCCAAAGTTGACTGGTCGGATATTCTAGCAGAAAAGACAGTGGAACAGCAATGGCAGGTATTCTTGGGAATAATGCCCAAGGTGCAAAATCAGTTCATCCCCCAGAGAAGGAAGGATTCAAAGGGGAGAAGGTGGCCACAGTGGTTGACAAAGGAAGTCAGAGATAGCATAGCATTAAAAAAGAAGTGTAACAGAGCTAAGGTGAGTTGGAAAACGGATGATTGGGAAATTTTTAAGGAGCAACAGAACTTCACTAAAAAGGCAATACGGGGAGAAAAAATGAGGTATGAACACAAGCTAGCTAGGAATATAAAGGAGGATAGCAAAAGTTTTTTTAGGTATGTGAAGGGAAGGAAGATAGTTAAGAACAATGTTGGGCCCTTGAAGAATGAATTGGGAGAAATTGTTATGGGAAACAGAGAAATGGCAGACGAATTTAATAAGTACTTTGAATCTGTCTTCATGAGGGAAGACACAAGCAATCTCCCAGATGTATGGATGGGCCAAGGAAATAGGGTTAACAGAGGAACTGAAACAGATTGACATTAGGAAGGAAACGGTGATGAGTAGACTGATGGGACTGAAGGCTAACAAATCCTCAGGTCCAGATGGTCTGCATCCTAGGGTACTAAAGGAGGTGGCTCTGGAAATTGTGGATGCATTGGTGATCATTTTCCAATGTTCCTTAGATTCAGGATCAGTTCCTGAGGATTGGCGAATGGCCAAAGTTATCCCACTTTTTAAGAAAGGAGAGAGGGAGAAAACAGCGAACTATCACCCTGTTAGCCTAACATCAGTAGTGAGGAAGATGCTAGAGTCCATTATTAAAGATGAAATAGCGGCATATCTTGATAGCAGTGATAAGATTGGGCCGAGCCAGCATGGATTTACCAAGGGCAAATCATGCTTGAGTAATCTATTGGAGTTTTTCAAGGATGTAACCAGGAAGATAGACGCGGGAGATCCAGTGGATGTGGTGTACCTTGACTTTCAGAAGGCATTTGATAAGGTACCACATAGGAGATTGGTGGGTAAAATCAGAGCTCATGGCATTGGGGGGAGGATATTGACATGGATAGAAAACTGGTTGGCAGATAGAAAGCAAAGGGTAGCACTGAATGGGTGTTTCTCGGAATGGCAGGTGGTGACTAGTGGGGTGCCACAGGGCTCGGTATTGGGACCACAGCTGTTTATGATTTACGTCAATGATTTAGAGGAAGGCATTGTGAATAACATCAGCAAGTTTGCTGATGATACTAAGCTGGGTGGCAGTGTGACATGTGATGAGGATGTTAGGAGAATTCAAGGTGACTTGGATAGGCTGGGTGAGTGGGCAGAAACTTGGCAGATGGTGTTTAATGTGAATAAGTGTGAGGTTATTCACCTTGGGAGCAAGAACAGGAAGGCAGATTATTATCTGAACGGTGTGGAGTTAGGTAGGGAGAAATACAAAGAGTACTTGTTCATCAGTCTCTGAAGGTGAATGAGCAAGTGCAGCAGGCAGTGAAGAAGGCTAATGGAATGTTGACCTTTATTACAAAGGGAATTGAGTACAAGAGCAAGGAAATCCTTTTGCATTTGTACAGGGCCCTGGTGAGATCACACCTGGAGTATTGTGTGCAGTTTTGGTCTTCAGGGTTAAGGAAGGACATCCTGGCTGTGGAGGAGGTGCAGCGTAGGTTCACTAGGTTAATTCCTGGGATGTCTGGACTGTCTTACGCAGAGAGGTTAGAGAGACTGGGCTTGTACACGCTGGAATTAAGGAGATTGAGGGGGGATCTGATGGAGACATATAAGATTATTAAGGGATTGGACAAGATAGAGGCAGGAAATATGTTCCAGATGCTGGGAGAGTCCAGTACCAGAGGGCATGGTTTAAGAATAAGGGGTAGGTCATTTAGGACAGAGCTGAGGAGGAACTTCTTCTCCCAGAGAGTTGTGGAGGTGTGGAATGCACTGCCTCAGAAGGCAGTGGAGGCCAATTCTCTGGATGCTTTCAAGAAGGAGCTAGATAGGTATCTTATGGATAGGGGAATCAAGGGTTATGGGGACAAGGCAGGAACTGGGTATTGATAGTAGATGATCAGCCATGATCTCAGAATGGCAGTGCAGGCTCAAAGGGCCAAATGGTCTACTTCTGCACCTATTTTCTATTGTCTACAGGAAGGGTCAGAGCCGTCTCTATTTCCTGAGGAGACTGAGGTCCTTTAACATCTGCTGGACAATGCTGAGGATGTTCTATGAGTCTGTGGTGGCCAGTGCTATCATGTTTGCTGTTGTGTGCTGGGGCAGCAGGCTGAGGGTAGCAGATACCAACAGAATCAACAAACTCATTCGTAAGGCCAGTGACGTTGTGGGGATGGAACTGGACTCTGACGGTGGTGTCTGAAAAGAGGATGCTGTCCAAGTTGCATGCCATATTGGACAATGTCTCCCATCCACTACAATAATGTACTGGTTGGGCACAGGAGTACATTCAGCCAGAGACTCATTCCACTGAGATGCAACACTGAGTGTCATAGGAAGTCATTCCTACCTGTGGCCATCAAACTTTACAACTCCTCCCTTGGAGTGTCAGACACCCTGAGCCAATAGGCTGGTCCTGGACTCATTTCCATCTGGCATAATTTACATATTATTATTTAATTGTTTATGGTTTTACTTTGCTATATTTATACTCTATTCTTGGTTGGTGCAACTGTAATGAAACCCAATTTCCCTCTGGATCAATAAAGTATGTCAATCTATCTATCTATCAATCAAAAAGCAAAAGAATGAAATGTGGGAAATCTGAAATGATAATCACTTGGAGATTCTCAGCAGGTCAGACAGCACATGTAGAGGGAAACAAAGAGTTAATGTTTGAGCCCTCACTGGCCTTCTAAGCCATGTGGGCAGGACACAGAAGCTCATTGTCAGTTAGAAGTGTGCAACCTCCCTATTGGAAAAGTGCACAGAATAAGCCTGCATTGCCTTGCTTGAACTGGCATGTAGGGAGGTGCCACTGTCTATCAAAGGCTCAGCACTCTGCTGGGCTCAGGTGTCATTGGTGATCAGCCTGTTGTGTACAATGTGGAGAAGGTCACTACTGGACTGTATCTTTTGAGGGCAGTAGTCAAGTTAATAGGATCAAAAAGTGGGCTCTCAAGGGTGAATGGTGTGAGCAATTATTGGGAGCAATGCGGATGTGGTAGGACTTCTTTTGAGGACAGGTTGAATGAGATAGGGCTTTTCTCTTTGGAGAGAATGAGGATGAGAGGCATATTGATAGAGGTGTATAAAATGAGAAGAGTAAATACAGTGGATAGGCAGTGCGGTCCATGGAATACAGTGAGGTTTCACTACTCATGATACACTCTGAGAAACGGCAATAAAGGGAAACTTAATCTCAATCACATCACTTTGATTAAGTTCCAGTACCCACCACTCTCCTTTCCAACTTCCCACAAACATTCATCTGCTGCTTCTTGTTTGTCTTCTGAGCTTGAAATATTGGAGGTGTTGCAGAGATGCAGGTTGTAATTGAATGACCTCTCTCTCTTTCGGTCTCACAGGGTGGATGATAGCAATTGCCACAGTACTCTGAAGAGCTCCTGCAATTCTAAGCATGCAAAGGAAGAACTCCCACAATCTGGGAACAGTGTGGAGAAAGAGCTGGACCATTCACCTGCTGTTGCAGGTAAAGATGGCTTCAACCCTAGGATGGAGCTTTACCTTCTCCACAGCAAGTCGAAGGCTCACCTCTCTGGTGGTGCTCACACTGAGGTTAAGGAGGCTGAGCACTCTCTGTAAACTCCCTGGGATACTGTAAACAAAGTACCATATTAGGTTCAACATCAGTGCATTACCTTCCCATCCTCTTGTCTGTTACAGGGGAACTTTACTTTGTATGGACAAAGACATAATAGGTTCTGGTCCTTTGACACTGTTATCAGTTGCTCAGATCAAGCATAAGTTGGTGAGCAGTGATTTATTGGCCAATTTGTTTGAACTTCTCTATAGCTAATGAAGCTCATTACCCATCACATAAATCCATAAAATCTTGTGTTTGATTAATGGCTCCAATGATTTGTAATAAATAGCCTCCAGTAAATTAAATGTTGGGAACTAATTGGGAGCTTCAGATTTCTGACATTATGAAATAGTTTACCTAACATGACTTATGGCAGGAATTTAATCTACTTTAAGTGAATTATATATAGAGAAATATACATCAGGAAGTGATTTACTGTGTAATGTAAATATGAATTTGTGTCATGGATACTTGGAATATAACATCCCTTAGAAAAATAACATATTGACTACATTAATGTCAAAAGATATCTTCTGGAATTCAAGATGATTCAGATTGACCTACATGAATAATGAAACTTCTGTCTAATAGTGTGATATTTTAAAATATGTATTTGCTTATTTGCCTATAATGTGTCTTTT
This sequence comes from Mobula birostris, assembly GCF_030028105.1. Classification (NCBI taxonomy): domain Eukaryota; kingdom Metazoa; phylum Chordata; class Chondrichthyes; order Myliobatiformes; family Myliobatidae; genus Mobula; species Mobula birostris. The sequence goes on along the minus strand of NC_092393.1, from coordinate 10,523,572 downwards.
TTTATGGTGGGCATTCTATTCAGCAATTTCTCAGCCATTCACCTTGTAATCATGGTTTTGATTGCAATCCAGACCATAGGCTTCTCAGAGAAGAGAAGTTGCACATAAATTGGCTAAATTTAATAAAAAATTGTATTTGACTCTCGAATGGTGCATGAAAGGAATGACAGATTCCAAGGAATCAGTATGGATGATACTGAGAATAAACTTAAGTAAGATATTTAAGGGGATGGGTGATGCAAGGGGTTTAATCCCAAACAAGAGAAAATCTGCAGATGCTGGAAATCCAAGCAACACACACAAAATGCTGGAGGAACTTACCAGTCACACAGCATCTATTGAAAAGAGTACAGTCAATGTTTCGGGCTGAGACCTTTCAGCTGGACTGGAAAAAATGATGAGGAGTCAGAGTAAGAAAGTGGGGGTGGGGAGGAAGAACTACAAGGTGATAGGTGAAATGAAGGGTGGGGGATGGGTGAAGGGTGAAGTAAAAAGTTGATTGGTGAAATAGATAGAGGGGTGGAGAAGGGGGAATCTGATAGATGAGGCTAGAAGGCCAAGGAAGAAAGAAAAGGGAGAGGAGCACTAGAGGGAGATGATCAACAGGTAAGGAGATTATAGAGAGGGAAATGGGAATGAGGAATGTTGGTGGGGAGGCATTGCTGGAAGTTCGAGAAATCAATCTTCATGCCATCAGGTTGGAGGCTACCCAGTTGGAATATAAGGTGTTGCTGCTCTAACCTGAATGTGGCCTTATTACGAATGGGAATGGGAAGTGGAATTAAAAAGGGTGACCACAGAGATTTTTCTGGTAGGTGCTCGGTGAAGTGGTTTCCCAATCTGCGTCGGGTCTCAACAACATACAAGAGGCCATACCAGGAACACCAAACACAGGAAGTGATCCCAACAGACTCACAAGTGAAGTGCCACCTCACCTGGAAAGACTCTTTGGGGCTCTGAATAGTAGTGAGGGAGGAGGTGTAGGGGCAGGTGTAGCACTTGTTCCACTTGCAAGGATAAGTGCCAGGAGGGAGATCAATGGAGAGGGACGGGTGGACAAGGGAGTTGAGTAAGGGAGTGATCCCTACGGAAAGTGTGGGGGAGGGAAAGATGTGCTTGGCGGTGGGATCCGGTTGGAGATGGCAAAAGTTCCAGAGAGTTACGTGCTGGACACAGAGGCTGGTGGGATGGTAGGTGAGGACAAGAGGAACCCTATACCTGGTGAGGGCAGACGTGTGTGAAATGGAAGAGATGCAGTTGAGGGCATCGTTGATGTTCGAAGAAGGGAAGCCCCTTTCTTTGAAGAAGGAAGACATCTCCTTACTTTTGGAATGAAAAATGTCAACCTGGGAGTAGATGTGGCAGAGATGGAGGAATTAGGAAAAGGGGATGGCATTTTTACAAGTAAAAGTGTGGGAAGAGTAGTCCAGGTAGCTGTGAGTCAGTGGGTTTATAATAGATATCAGAATCAGAATCAGGTTTATTATCACCGACATGTGACGTGAAATTTGTTAACTTAGCAGCAGCAGTTCAATGCAATACATAATATCAAAGAAGAGGAAAAAATAAATAAATCAATTATATTATATGTATATTGAATAGATTAAAAATCATGCAAGAAACAGAAATACTGTATATTAAAAAAACTGAGGTAGTGTCCATGGATTCAATGTTCATTTAGGAATCAGATGGCAGAGGGGAAGAAACTGTTCCCGAATTGCTGAGTGTGTGCCTTCAGGCTTCCGTACCTCCTACCTGATCTTAACAGTGAGAAAAGGGCATGTGCTGGAGGTCCTTAATAATGGACGCTGCCTTTCTGAGACACCACTCCCTCAAGATAACCTGAGTATTTTGTAGGCAAGTTCCCCAGATGGGACTGATTAGGTTTACAACCCTCTGCAGCTTCTTTTGGTCCTGTGCAGTAGCCTCCTTATACCAGACAGTGATGTAGCCTGTCAGAATGCTCTCCATGTATAGAAGTTTTTGAGTATATTTGTTGACATGCCAAATCTCTTCTAACTCCTATTGCCTTCTTTATAACTGCATTGACATGTTGGGACCAGGTTAGATCCTCAGAGATCTTGACACCCAGGTCTTGGTATCAGTAGATAAGCTGTCTCCAGAGACAGAGGCAGAGAGATTGAGAAAGGGGAGGGAGGTGTCAGAAATGGAGCAGGTAAATTTCAGGCAGAGTGGAAGTTGAAGGCAAAGTTGGTGAAGTCGATGAGCTCTGTATGAGCGCAGGAAGCAGCACCAATGCAGTCGTCGATGTAGTGTAGGAAAAGTGGGGGAGTGACCCCAGTGTAGGGGTCCACCTTCCAGGTAACCAACAAACAGGCAGGCATAGCTGGGACCCATGCGAGTGCCATGGCTATACCCTTTGTTTGAAGGAAGTGGGAGGAGCCTAAGGAGAAATTATTGAGAGTGAGGACAAGTGGAGGAGAGTGGTGGTGGAGGGGAACTGGTTGGGTCTGGTGTCCTGAAAGAAACAGAGTTTTGAGGCATTCCTGGTGAGGGATGGAGGTATAAAGGGACTAGACATCTAGAGTGAAAATAAGATGATTGGGGCCAGGGAGGCTGAAATCATTGAAAAGATCAAGAGTGTGTGAAGTGTCATGGATGTAGGTAGGAAAGGATTGAACCAGAGTAAAACAGAGTCAAGGTCTGCAGATATGAGTTCAGTGGGGCAGGAAGAAGCTGAAATAGTGGGTCTACCTGGAGAAATGGGTTTGTGGATCTTGGGTAGGAGGTAGAAACAGGAGGTGCGGGGTGTAGGAACTATGAAGTTGATGCCGGTGGATGGGAGATAGTCAGAATCAGTAAGGTTGGTGATGGTGTGGGAGACGATGGCATGGTGTTCCTTAGTGGGGTCCTGTTCAAGAGATAGGTAAGAGGAGGTGCCTGAGAGTTGTCGCTGGGCCTCAGCAAGGTAGAGGGTCAGTACGCCAGACTACTGCAGCACCCCCTTTTTCTGCGGGTTTGATGGTGAGGTTAGGATTAGTGCAGAGGGAGTGGAGGGCAGATCATTCAGAAGGAGTGAGGTTGGAATTGGAGTGAGGAGCAGTGAGGTGAGGTGGTTGTTGTCTCGTCGGCGGTTGGCAGTGAAAAGATCCAGAGCAGGCAGAAGACCAGACTGGAGTATGTCTAGGAAGAGGAGGAGGGTTGAAGATGGGAGAAAGGGTCATTGGTGTGGGGTGGAGAGTCCTTGCTAAAGAAGTAGGCACGGAGACAGAGGGAAGAAGAACTCAGCGTCATGGCAGGTGCAGAACTCACAGAGGTGTGGGCACAGGGGAACAAAAGTGAGGCCCTTACTGAGGACAGAACATTCTGCCTCAGAGAGGGGAAGATCAGAGGGGATGGTGAAGATGCAGCACAGATGAGAGCTGGGATCAGAGGGAGGAAGAGGGTTGGTAGTGTCTGAGAAGAGGGGAAGTTAGGGTGTCTGGAATGTGAGGTGAGAGGAAGATGGAGTCCCTGAGGACCCAAGAGCTGGTGGTAGGGGAAGGGGAGACAGGGGGTTCCAGAGGCTGCACGGTCAAGGCCAGTGTCAGAGTTGGAGATTGCAAAATCAACATTTAAAGGTGTCTGAGGTCATTGGAACTCGCATTAATGGTGGTGGAGTCCGGGTTCTGAATCGTTAAAACTGTTGGGATCGGCAGCAGGGATCGCGGTCTGAGGATGTCCGTGTCTGTCGGCATTGGAAATGGCAGGTTCTGTAGTCTGTAGATGAGCGATCTTCAAATCCTTGCAGGAGGTGAGAAGGCTGAAGAACCAGCAATTGATAGAGGAGGTTTGTTTGATTTTGGACCAACAGAGACTATGACATCAGCTGTGAAATCCTTTCTTCTGTTCCAATCCAATTTCCTTGCCTTTTTCCAATTACCTTTGTAAAGAAAATCTCTTTTACAATTAGTCTGCTCAATGAGCACTGGCAATAAGTTCCCAGAGTTGGTGTGAATTCTCTTCTCTCCTTCCCCTGTAATTTTCTGTAATGTTTGCATTTGTGACTTTACTTTCTCCACCCACCCACACCAGTACCTGGTTCTGCTTTGCACATTTTCAGATTTATCTATCACAGGTACATTGAAACATAAAGTGAAATGCATGGTTTGCACTAACAACTAACACACCCAAGGATGATTTGGGGGCAGCCCACATTCCAGCACCATCGCATGCCCACAATGTTCGACACAATGCAACACAACACAGAACAACACAAGCAGCAACAACAGAACAAAACAAGTCAACAACAGCAAAACAGAACCCTTTCCTACCTTCCCAACTCCTCACACGCAGAGGTCTCCAATCCCAGGATGGGCCATATTCAGGCCTATAGTCCTTGGATCTGGACTCTCAAATTTGCAGACATTGGGCATCCAACCTCTAGTCTCTGGCCCATTTCCCAGACTCTACCTTCAGACTTGCCAACTTCAGTCTTCAGTGGGCTTTATACCTCTGGACGCACTGAGCACTGGACTTCAACCTTTGGCATGAGTGCAGGTAACACGCCAAGCATGATGCAGTCCTCTGATTTGACCCTACATCTCATACAAGGTGATCTCTCATCTCCCACAGGCTTGTTCAATATCAGGACGTGGATATGATCAGGCCAATTGTAATACAGCATGTTACTACTTGGTTATATATTCTGTGTAGTCTAATAAAGTTTGAATCAAGGGCTGCTTGGCAACAATGATCCACCCATGTTTTCAGAGAATTATTCCCAAGTGTAAGATTTGAATTCTACATCTTGAACTATGGAATATATCACAGTAAAGAAGCCAGCCAAAATATCCATCTACAGGCCAGCTAAACGGTTACATTTTCCATAGGCATCTTTGCTCTAAGCTTGGTTTTGGTATTGGTTCAGTGTTGGTATTTGTTTATTATTGTTGTATTGTTATTTTTGTATATTATTAAATTATTGGAAGGTGTTCTGAGAGATTGGATATACAAGTATTTGGACAGCCAAGGGCTGATTAAGGATAGTCAGCATAGCTTTGTGCGTGGTAGATTGTGTTTAATGAATCTTGTAGAGTTTTTCGAGGAGGTTACCAAGAAATTAGATGAAGGAAAGGCTGTGGATGTTGTCTACATGGACTTTAGTGAGGTCTTTGACAAGGTCCCACATAGGAGGTTAGTTCAGAAGGTTCAGACACTAGGTATCCATGGAGAGGTTGTAAACTGGATTCGAAATTGGCTGTGTGGGAGAAGACAGATTCTTGTCTATAGTGGATGATTGTTTCTCAGACTGGAGGCCTGTGACTAGTGGTGTGCCTCAGGGATCTGTGCTGGGACCATTGTTGTTTGTTGTCTATATCAATGATCTAGATGATAATGTGGTAAATTGGATCAGCAAGTTTGCTGATGACACTAAGATTGGAGGCACTGGGGACAGTGAAGAAAGCTTTCAGAGCTCGCAGAGGGATCTGGACCAACTGTAAAAATGGGCCAGAAAATGGCAGATGGAATTTAATAAAGACAAGTGTGAGATGTTGCATTTTGGAAGGACAAATCAAGGTAGGACATACACAGTAAATGGTAGGGCACTGAGGAGTGTGGAGGAACAAAGGGATCTGGGAGTTCAGATACATCATTCCCTGAAAGTGGCGTCACAGGTAGACAGGGTTGTAAAGAAGGCTTTTGGTATTCTGGCATTCATAAATGAAAGTATTGAGTATAGGAGTTGGGATGTCATGGTGAGGTTGTATAAGACGTTGGTGAGGCCAAATTTGGAGTATTGTGTGCAGTTCTGGCCACCTAACTATAGGAAGGATATCAGTAAGTTTGAAAGAGGGCAGAGAAGATTTACTAGGATGTTGCTGGGTCTTCAGGAGTTGAGTTACAGGGAAAGACTGAACAGGTTAGGACTTTATTCCTTGGAGCGTAGAAGAATGAGGGGAGATTTGATAGAGGTTTACAAAATTATGAGAGGTATAGACAGAGTAAATGTGAGTAGGCTCTTTCCACTTAGATTAGGAGAGATAAATTTGAGAGGACATGGCTTTAGGGTGAAAGGGGAAAGGTTTAGGGGGAACATTAGGGGGAACTTCTTCACTCAGAGAGTGGTGGGAGTGTGGAATGAGCTGCCATCTGACATGGTAAATGTGGGCTCACTCTTAAGTTTTAAGAATAAATTGGATAGATACATGGATGGGAGAGTTCTGGAGGGTTATGGACTGGGTGCAAATCAATGGGACTAGCGGAATAAAGTTTCGGCACAGACTAGAAGGGCCGAACGGCCTGTTTTCTGTGCTGTAGTGTTCTATGGTTCTATTGTCACGTGTATCCAGGAAGAGTGAAACATATTTTGTTTGCATGCCATCCAGGCAGACAGGGTAGAGAGAAGAAAAGCAGAATGCTGGAGGAACTCTGTGGGTCAGGCAGTATCTGTGCAGGAGAATATGCAGTTGAGGTTTTGGGTCAAGTATTGCAACTACAAAGAAAGTGCAGTGCAGGTAAACAAGTAAACTTACCTGTTCACAAAAAGTATAGGGTAGATTTTCCATTGACACATGTTATTGCTGAGTGTAGTCAATATAGAGCAGGGCAGAGAGTGCCAACAACAATGTTTTACCTGTTACCACCTACTTCATAAAGGGATCTTCGACATCATCACCTCTTTCAACCGGTGGGTCCGCTATTTCTGCAGCCACTTCCTCTAAATCTCACGGATGCAGGCTGACCTGGTTCAGTGATTAGTCTGCAGTTAGCCCTGTAAATTTATCTAATACATAATCCCTTATGACTGGGATTACAAGTTCCTCTATGTTATTTGAAATCAGGCCATCTGTTATCTTAGGGATACCTGCACGGTAAAGACTGATGCAAAAACTTGATTTAATATACACAATGGCCACTTTATTAGGTACACCTCCTAGAACAACTGATGATATCCACACAGTAGGAACCGTGGAGTCTCCACAGTGCCTGTTCTGCCCTGAAGTCCACAGCCATTGGCATCTGTGAAGAGAATCTAGGTTTCTCCACCAAGCCTGATTGAATGAGGACAAGGAGGTTCAGTAATTATTTAAATACAATTCAATCTGTCTTTGTACTAGACACAAAATCATGTTTTAAAATTTGAAAATCTATAGTACACCTGCTCGTTAATGTAAGTATCTAATCAGCCAATCATGTGGCAGCAACTCAATGCATAAAAGCATGCAGACATGGTCAAGAGGTTCAGTTGTTTTTCAAACCAACCATCACAATTGTGAAGAAATGTGACTTTAACTGCGGAATAATTGTTGGTGCCAGATGGAGTGGTTTAAGTATCTCAGTAACAGCTGATCTCCTGGGATTTTCAAGCACAACAGTCTCTAGAGTTTACAGAGAATGAGAAAAACAAAAAAAAAATCCAGTTTTGTGAGCGAAAGGACCTTTTTAATGAGAGTGGTCAGAAAAGAATGACCAGAATGTTTCAAGCTGACAGTAAATCAAATTACAACATTACAACAGTGGTGTGCAGAAAAGCATCTCTGAATGCACAACATGTTGAACCTTGAAGTGCATGGCCACAGCAGCTGAAAACCACAACCATACACTCATTTTTCACATTTTTAGATACAAGGAGTACCTCATAAAATGGCCACTGATCATACTTATCATTGCTTTATTGTCCTGATGTTAATTCATCAAATTTATTTTCTCAAGGTCCCACACCTACTTCAGCTGCCTTCTTCATTGTTGTATATTGTGTAGATTTGCAAGTTCTCTCACATTGATTTGTGCCCAAAGAAAAACAATTTGCCTCTCCTTTAGATAGCTTCCATTTCCTCCTTTGGACACAAATATGGCAAAGTGCAATTAGAACTAACCTGAAAATAATAAGAAACCAAAAAGTTAAGCCCTCCATGACCTTTGTAGGGTCTGGTAGAGTGGTCAACCCCTTGGCAGACCACAAAGGGCCATTGATTGGGAGCAGCTGCTGTTGAACAAGTCCATGTCAGACGTGTTGGAGTTGTTTAGAGACCAGCTGATCTGAGGACAGGATTGGCATGTTCCAGTAAGGAGTAAGGACGAGAATGGTAAGGGAACCTGGGTTGATCTGAGAGGTTCTAAATTTAGTCAAGAAGGAAAAGGAGGCATATGTAATGTTTAGGAAACTAAAATCCAAATGAGCCTTGTGCAATATCAAACTAGCAGGAAAGGCAATTAGAAAGGTTGAAAGGGGCCATGAAATGTCTTTTTGAGGATCAAGGAGAATCCCATGACATTTTATTCTTGTGTTAGGAAAAAGAAGATAACTAAAGAGGGTAAAGAGGTCCATTCAAGATTAAAGAAGGGAATTTATGCTTGAAGTCAGAGCAAGTAGCTGAGATTCTAAATGAGTACTTTGCTTTGGTATTTAATGAAGAGAAGGATTTGGAGGTTAGTGAAGGCAGAGTTGGGTATGCTAATGTATTCTGACATTTTTCAATTAAGGAAGAGGTAGTTCTGGGTCTTCTGAAAAATTTTAAGGTGGATAAATCTGCTGGATCTGATGACACATATCCCAAAATATTGAAAGAATAAAGTGGAAAGATTGCTGGAGCTTTGATACAGATCATTGCGTCCTCATTAACAACAGCTGGTATCCTAAAGAACTGGAATGCAGCAAATGTTATGCCTTTGTTCAAGAAGGGAAATGGGAAAATCCAAGTAATTATTTAGAACATAGAACATAGAAATCTAAAGCACATTACAGGCCCTTCGGACCACAATGTTGTGCCGACCATGATTACTCTAGAAACTGCCTAGAATTTCCCTACCGCATATCCCTCTATTTTTCCAAGCTCCACGTATCTATCTAAGAGGCTCTTAAAAAACCCTATTGTATCTGCTTCCACCACCGCTGCCAGCAGTGTATTCCATGCACCCACCACTCTCTATGTGAAAAACTTGTTCCTGACATCCCCTCAGTACCTACTTCCGAGTACTTTAAAACTATGCCCTCTCATGTTAGCTGTTTCAGCCCTGGGAAGAAGCCTCTGGCTATCCACATGATTAATGCTCTTCATCATTTAATACACCTCTATCAGGTCACCTCTCATCCGGCGCTCCAACAAGAAAAGGCCAAGTTCACTCAAACTATTCTCATAAGGCATGCTCCCCAATCCAGGCAACATCCTTGTAAAACTCCTCTGCACTCTCTCTATAGTATCCACATCCTTCCTGAATGAGGTGACCAGAACTGAACACAGTACTCCAAGTGGGATCTGACCAAGGTCTTGTATAACTTTAACATTATCTCATGGCACTTGAACTCATTCTCACAGTTGATGAATGCCAACACACCACATGCCTTCTTAACAACACCGTCAACCTGCGCAGCCGCTTTGAGTGCCCTATAGACGTGGACCCCAAGATCTCTCAGATCCTCCACACTTCCAAGAGTCTTACCAATATTATAATATTCTGTCTTCAAATTTGACCTACCAAAATGAACCACTTCACACTTATCTGGGTTGAAGTCCATTTGCCACTTCTCAGCACAGTTCTGATTCCTATGGATGTCACGAGGTAACCTCTGACAGCCCTCCAGACTATCTACAACACCCCCAACCTTTGTGTCATTAGCAGACTTACTAACCCACCCTTCTAGTTCTTCATCCAGGACATTTATAAAAATCACAAAGATGAGGGGTCCCAGAACAGATCCCTGTGGAACACCATTGGCTACCGACCTCCATGTAAAATATAAACCATCTACAACCAACCTTTGCTTTCTGTAGGCAAGCCAATTCTGGATTCACAAAGCAAGTTTCTGAAGGAGCCTTATATTGGGGACCTTATCAAATGCCTTACTGACCAGTGGTAGAGAAACTATTAGAGAGGATACTTAGGGATAGGATTTATGTGCATTTGGAAAGGGTTTCTTGCCCAGGGATTTTCAGGTTTCTTTGTGTGGGGAAGATCATGCCTCATAACCTTAAGTGAGTTTTTTGAGGAGATGACAAAGATGTTTAATAAGGGCAAGGCAGTGGATGTTATATGCATAAACTTTAGTAAGGCTTTTGATAAGGCCCCTCATGGTAGGTTGATTCGGAGGAAAAGGCTGTGTGGGATCTAGAGTGAATTGCAAGTTTGGATTTAGAACTGGCTTGCCAACAGAAGACAGAGAGTAGGAGTTGGAAAGTCTGCAGCTAATGGAATCTACCAAGTTTGGGACTAGTACCTCTGTGCTTGTGATATATATCAATGATTTGGATGAAAATGTAGATGGGTGGAGTAGGAAGTTTGTAGATGACACCTAATTTGGTAAAGCTATGGACAGTGTAAAGGACCATAAAAGAGTACAGCAGGATCTAGATCGGTTACAGACGTGGGTAGAGAAGTAGCTTATGGCGTTTCAACCACGAAAGTGTAATGTATTGCACTTTGGGAGGAAAATGTATGGTAGGCCCATTAATACAGAATTAATGCAGAATTGGGGTCTGTCCATAGTTCTCTGAAAGTGGCTATGCAAGTGGCTCAGATGATAAAGAAGGCATACAGTATGCTTCTCTCGTTATTGGGGGTGTTGAGTACAAGAGTAAGAAAGTCATGCTGGAGTCATATAAAACTTCAATCAGACTACATATGGATTATTGTGTGCAGTTCTGGTTGCGCCATTACAGGAAGGATGTGAAGGTTTTGGAAAGGGTGAAGAAGAGGTGTACCAGGGTGCTGCTTGGATGAGAAGGTATGAGCTATAATGAAAGATTGGACAAACTTGATTTGTTCCTGGGCATCAGAAGCTAAGCGGAGACCTGATAGAAGTTTTTAAAATGATGAGATGCATAGATAGGGTAGATAATCAGCATCTTTTTCCCAGATTAGAAATGTCAAATACCATTGGACAGACATTTACAATTAGAAGGGAGGACATTTAAAGGCCATATGAGGGCAGCTTTTGTACACAGAGTGGTTGTTGCCTGGAATGGGTTACCAGGGAGCTTGGTAGAGTTTAGGATGCTTTTAGATACATGGACACATGAACATGAAGGGAATGGAGGGACATGGATGATACACAGAAAGAGGACATTTAGTGTCATGGGCCGAATGGCCTATATAGTCCTCGACCGTTCTAGACAGTATGTTCCAGGTTCCATTGTCATGTGGCCACAAATGTGGCTGATGCACATGAGAGTTTACCAATGTCTTATAGAGAGTCCTTCTTTCCCTCATCCTGCCCTGCATTCCCTCTCTTTCTCACAATGAAGGGCCAGTGAACGGTTACAAATACATCCATTTTGCCAACCAAAGTATAATAGTTAAGGGTTTTAAGAAAAGACTCAGACCAGCATCAACCAAAGTACCTAGTGTAGGTTGAACATAATCTACATCCTCATTCCAGTGAATTAACACAGATTTCTCAGACCAGTTGAAGTACAACATTATATTGTCTTAGGAAGTGGCCACTGGGAAGTCACCTGCCGTGGAAAGATCTATAATCACTCTGAACATGGGACCTCAGCAGGTCAGGCAACATCTCCACACACCTTCTTACTCTGACTTCTCATCTTTTTTTTCCAACCCTGATGAAGGGTGTTGGACCGAAACATTGACTATTCACTCATTTCCATAGATGCTGCCTGACCTGCTGAGTTCCTCTAGCATTTGTGTGTTTTGGCTTGGATTTCCAGCATCTGCAGATGTTCTCATGTTTGTGAACATGGGTCCTGTCCAGCACTGCTACCGTACAATCTCAGTGTGTAGAAGATACATAGAGAGTAGTCATCAAGGCTCCAAAGGTTGTAAAGGAGTGGTATTCATTTAGTAGTTATTACTTCCTGCCTCAGTCCTGGCATTTAACTTTCAATTTGAGAGTTTTATTTAACGACCCTGTTGGCCTTTAAATTCTGCAGCAGTTATTAAAGTCAATGAAATGTTGACCCACTTCTTTCTTTCTTTTTTTTTCCTTTCTTTGTATTGAAGGATAAAGTTACCAGTAACCACTACATGTGCATCTTTCCCTGTAAAGTACAACAAAAAAGCACCCTGACATAAAGATATATTTACACCTATCTTGCTTTAGAGTCAAAGTCTCATGACTCCATACTGACCATCACCCTAGGTGAGTCTCCTCCCCTGGCACATGATGGGTCGAAGAAGCAGATCTTCACTGACAGTGTTATTTCACACTGACTTGCCCACATCCCATGAATGAATAAAGTTAAGGCAAATCACCAACACATAACAGTTCCTATCCTGCTGGTCATTCTACTTCTATTAAACACTGCTGATAGAAGTTCACTCCTCTGGAAGGAAGTGAGGTTACATGTGACTCTGTAAACTGATCTGGAATAGATTAGGGACAAAAGCACCCAGTTTTATTGACTGATTGAGATACAGTGTGGAACAGGCCCTTCTGGCCCTTCGAGCTGTGTCACCCAGCAGTCCCCCTATTTAACCCAAGCCTAATCACAGGACAACTTGTGATGACTAATTAACCCAGCAAATGGTAGGTTTTTGGACTGTGGGAGGAAACCGGAGCACCTGGAGGAAACCCATGTGGTCACAGAGAGAATATACAAACTCCTTATAGTCAGCAGAGGGAAATGAATGCAGGTCGCCTGTACTACACTACTATTTCACTCTTATCAAAAGCAGCTCGACTTTGGACAAGCTTTATCAACAAGATGGAGGGCAGAGGTGGGATCATGAATGCCTTTGTCTTGGTATTGGTATTAGTCTACTATTGTCACATGTACCAAAATACATTGAGAAGCTTGCTCATACAGATCAGATCATTACACAGTGCATTGAAGTTGAATAAGGTAAAACAATAACCATACAGAATAAAGTGTACCAGCAACAGAGAAAGTGCAACCTAGATAAACAATAAAGTGCAAGTGGGTTCTCCTTCACATACTGGGTAACACTTCAACAACTTTGGTAATCAAAGTGTTGGATTTCCATTCACAATGTCCCTTTGAGCACTGGAGTCCAGAGCATTGATGGAAACAGGCAAGGTTTCCTCCACAACACTCTGATAGTGGGAGGCAGAGGCTAAAAACTAGTATGATGTTTAGGTTTGGGAAGGACAGACTCCAAGTTAGAAAAATAGAAACATAGAAAACCTACAGCCCAATACAGGCCCTTCAGCCCACAAAGCTGTGCTGAACATATCCTCACCTTAGAAATTACCTAGGGTTACCCACAGCCCTCTATTTTTCTAATTCCATGAACCTATATAGGAGTTCCTTAAAAGTCCCTATCGTATTCACCTCCACCACTGTCGCTGGCAGCCCATTCCACACACTCACCACCTTTGCATAAAAAACTTACTCCTGACATCTCCTCTGTACCTACTTCCAAGCATCTTAAAACTGTGTCCTCTCATGCTAGCCACTTCAGCCCTGGGAAAAAACCTATATGATCAATGCCTCTCATCATCTTATACACCTCTATCAGGTCACCTCTCATCCTCTGTCGCTCCAAGGAGAAAAAGCCAAGGCATGCTCCCCAGTCCAGACAACATCCTTGTAAATCTCCTCTGCACCCCTTCTATGGCTTCCACATCCTTCCTGTAGTGAGGCAACCAGAACTGAGCACAATACTCCAAGTGGGATCTGGCCAGGGTCCTATATAGCTGCAACATTACCTCTCAGCTCCTAAACTCAATCCCATGATTGATGAAGGCCAATGCACCATATACCTTCTTAACCACAGATTTAACCTGCGCAGCAGCTTTCAATGTCCAATGGACTCGGACCCCAAGATCCCTCTGATACTCCACACTGCCAAGAGTCTTACCATTAATACTATATTCTGTCATCATATTTGACCTACCAAAATGAACCACTTCACACTTAAAAACGCAAACACGAGGAAATCTGCAGATGCTGGAAATTCAAGCAACACACACAAAAAATGCTGGTGAACGCAGCAGGCCAGGCAGCATCTATAGGAAGAGGTACAGTCGACGTTTTGGGCCGAGACCCTTCGTCAGGACTAACTGAAAGAAGAGATAGTAAGAGATTTGAAAGTGGGAGGGGGAGGGGGAGATCTGAAATGATAGGAGAAGACAGGAGGGGGAAGGATGAAGCTAAGAGCTGGAAAGTTGATTGGCAAGAAGGATACAAGGCTGGAGAAGGGAGAGGATCATGGGACGGGAAGCCTAGGGAGAAAGAAAGTGGGAGGGGAGCACCAGAGGGTGGAGAGCAGGCAAGGAATCATAGCAAGGGACAGAGGGAGAAAAAGAGAGAGACAAAAAATGGGATAAAAATAAACCAATGAATGAATGAATGAATAAATAAATAAATAAATAAGGGATGAGGTACGGGCTTCATACCCATCCCTTATTTATTTATTTATTTGTTTATTTATTATTTTTTATTCTGTATCCCTTTTGCCAATCAACTTTCCAGCTCTTAGCTCCATCCCTCCCCCTCCTGTCTTCTCCTATCATTTTAGATCTCCCCCTCCCCCTCCCACTTTCAAATCTCTTACTATCTCTTCTTTCAGTTAGTCCTGATGAAGGGTCTCGGCCCAAAACGTCGACTGCACCTCTTCCTATAAATGCTGCCTGGCCTGCTGCGTTCACCAGCACTTTTTGTGTGTGTCACTTCACACTTATCTGGGTTGAACTCCACTTGCCACTTTTCTGCCCAGTTTTGCATCCTATCAATGTCCCACTGTAACCTCTGACAACCCTCCACACTACCCACAACACCTCCAACCTTTGTGTCATCAGCAAATTTATTAACCCATCCCTTCACTTCCTCATCCAGGTCATTTATAAAAATCATGAAGAGTAAGGGTCCCAGAACATATCCCTGAGGCACTCCACTGGTGACCGACCTCCATGCAGAATATGACCCATCTACAAGCACTCTTTGCCTTCTGTGGGCAAAGCAGCTCTGGATACACAAAACAATGTCCCCTTGGATCCCATGCCTCCTTACTTTCTCAATAATTCTTGCATTGGGTACCTTATCAAATTCCTTGCTGAAATCCATATACACGACATCTACTATTCTACCTTCATCAATGTGTTTAGTCACATCCTCAAAAAATTCATTCAGGCTCGTAAGGCACGACTGGCCTTTGACAATTCATAAACATATTATGCCTCTCCAAATGTTCATAAATCCTGCCTCTCAGGATCTTCTCCATCAATTTACCAAACACTGAAGTAAGACTCACTGGTCTATAATTTCCTGGGCTATCTCTACTCCCTTTCTTGAATAAGGGAACAATATCCGCAACCCTCTAATCCTCTGGAACCTCTCCTATCCCCATTAATGATGCAAAGATCATCGCCAGAGGCTCAGCAATCTCCTCCCTCACCTCTCACAGTAGCCTGGGGTACATCTCGTCTGGTCCAACTTGATGCTTTTCAAAATCTCCAGCACGTCCTCTTTCTTAATATCTACTTGCTCAAGCTTTTCAGTCAGCTGTAAGTCCTCTCTGTAATTGCTAAGATCCTTTCCCGTAGTGAATACTGAAGCAAAGTATTCATTAAGTACCTCAGCTATCTCCTCCAGTTCCATACACATTTTTCCACTGTCACACTTGATTGGTCCTATTCTCTCATGTCTTATCCTCTTGCTCTTCACATACTTGTAGAATTCCTTGGGGTTTTCCTGAATCCTGTCTGCCAAGGCCTTCTCATGGCCCCTCTGGCTCTCCTAATTTCATTCTTAAGCTCCTTCCTGCTAGGCTTATATTCTTCTAGATCTCTATCATTACCTAGTTTTTTGAACCTCTTGTAAGCTTTTCTTTTCTTCTTGACTCAATTTACAACAGCCTATATACACCATGGTTTCCCTGTTTCCATGGTTTTCTTTTCCTTTAAATTCTGCATCAGTTCTCATTAAGGTCAATGAACTGTTGACCCATTTCTTTCTTTCTTTCTTTCTCTCTCTCTCTCTCCCTCTCCTCTCCTCTCCTTCCCTCTTTTGAATTCTTACACATACATTCACATCATCCACAACTATTTATCCTCGGCATTCAATAGCATTGCCACCACAGAGTCCATCCACCATCAACATCCTGGTTGGTGGTCCCCATTAACCAAAATAATATCTGGACCAGTTACATAAATACAGTACTTGGTATGCTATTACAATGGATAAGCCTCCTGAAAAATCTTGTGATCATGCACAAAAGTCAAGTCACTGGGACCATGGAGTACTGATCCACAAGAAATTCTGCAAATGCTGGAAATCTTGAGCAACACACAGAACAAACTGTAGAAACTCAGAAGGTCAGACAGCTAGACAGCTGTCATTTATTGCATCTGGTACCACTGGTGAAACCTCCCCTACATCAGTGAGATGCAAGTTGGGGAATTACTGTGTTAATAATCTTTGCTCCATCGGCCAGAACAGTTAGGATCTCACAGTGGCCTCCCATTTCAATTCCACTTCCCATTCCCACAGCATCATGTCTGTCCTGGTATCCTCTACTGCCATGATGAGGCCAAATACAGTTAAAGGAGCAACACTTCATGTTCCATCAATGCGTGAGTATCAATTTCTTGAACTACCAGTAACCACTTCCCTCAGTTCTCCCCCTCCCCTTTGTTTTCCCTCATTCTGGTGTCGCTTTCACCACTTTCTTACCCTTCCTCAACCTCATAATATGCCCATTTCCTCCCTCTTGTTCCCCACCTCCTTCCCTTTGTTCCATGGTTTACTATCCTCTCCTATCGGATTCCTTCTACTGCAGATTCTTCCACCTATCACCTCGCAGCTTCTCACATGATTCTCTTTCAAGCGCTTACCTTACTCAACACATGACCTCACCTATTATCTGTCGGCTTGTACCCCTCTTCCTCACCCACCTCCTTATTCTGGCTTCTGTCCCTTCCTTTCCAGTTCTAATAAGGGTGTCAGCTGGAAAGGCCAACTGTTTATTTCCCTTACAGATGCTGCCTGACCTGCTGATTTCCTTCAGCTGTTTGTGTTATCATGAAGTAATCTCCACTTGCCTCAATAAGTACAGCAACAACAATCAAGAAGAATCAAGTACGTTTATTATCAAATAATCTATAAATTATACAACCCTGAGGTTTGTTTGTTCACCCTGAAAGAGCTCAATTAAAAAAGGCATAAGAGAAAGCACCAACACCCAATATGCAAGAGGAAGGAACAATAACACAAATCATGCCAGCAATTGAAGCGAACAACAATAGCATTCTGAACCAAAGCAGAGTCCTCAGGTTCCAGCCCCTTAAGCAGGAGTAGGCCCAAAGCCTCAGTTCATATATTAGCAGGCATGGAACAACTCTCAGGATGCTCAATTATCATCCAGAACAAAACAGTCTGCTTTATTGCTACACCATTCATCAGGCTAAACATTCAATACATTATTTTTAAAAAGTCTGAGAAGAGTATGACATACTGCATGTGAAGCATAAATTGTTTCTCTTTCCACAGATGCTCTCTAATGTGCTGAGGGTTTCTAGTATTTTCTGTTTCCGTAACCCTTGACATTCACTCTCTTCATCACTGGTACACTTTGGTTTGGTGTGTATCATTTATAAAACCACCGCATTTTTGATCTACACTGCTGCAACAGCATCTCCCAAGCACACTCCATCTACCAGCGAGGGGTCAAGGTCAGCAGGTGAATGGAAACACCACAAAGTGCAGGTTCCCCTCAGAATCACGCACCATGATTTGGAAATTTATCACCTGAGCCTGGAACTCTCTCACGAACAAGACTAAGAACTGCTGTGGGTTCAAAAAGGCAATTCACCAACACCATCCCAAGGGCAATTGGGGATGAGCAATAAATACTGGCCTGGAAATGAATGAATACAAATTAAAATAAGAGTCCACATTAATCAATTGGTTTTGGGTCATATACAAGATTAGGCAAGAGCAGTATGATTCTTTCTCTAAAGGTCAGCAGAGAATGAAAGGACTTTTTTCAAAAATGCTGTCATTTCAAGGACATCATTGCAGATTCAAAGTGTATTTAACTACCTAGTTACTAAATACTTTGGTTCCTTAAGGATTGAATTGAATTGAATTGACTTTATTTCTAACATTCTTCACATACATGAGGAGTAATATCTTTACATTATGTCTCTGTCTGAATGTGCAATGTAGAAATTATAGTAATTTCTAATAAAAAGATATACAACAGAGCAGTCAATATAGCTTAGAAATACAATTGTGTCAGCATGAATTAACCAGTCTGATGGCCTGGTGGAAGAAGCGGTCCCAGAGCCTGTTGGCCCTGGCTTTTATGCTGCAGTACCATTTCCCAGCAGTTTGTGGGTGGGGTGCCTTGGGTCCCCAAGGATCCTACAGGCCCTTTTTATGCACCTGTCTTTGTAAATGTCCTGAATAGTGGGAAGTTCACATCTACAGATGTGCTGGGCTGACCACACCACTCTCCAGAATCCTGTGATTGAGGGAAGTACAGTTCCCACACCAGGGAATGATGCAGCCAGTCAGGATTGTCTCCATTGTGCCTCTGTAGAAAGTCCTTAGGATGTGGGGTCTCATTCTGAACTTCAACTGTCTGTGGTGAAAGAGGCACTGATGTGCTTCTCTCACCACACAGCCAGTATGTACAGACCATGTGAGATCCTCAGTTATGTTTATGCCGAGGAACTTAAAGCTGTTCACCCTCTCAACCCCAGATCCATTGATGTCAATAAGGGTGAGTCTGTCCCTGTTCCTCCTGTAGTCCACAACCAGCTCCTTTGTTTTTGGCCTTCAAGTGTGGCTTAGCTACTAAGTTTGGTGGAACCATTTCTACTGACAGGAGAAGAAGCAAAGGTGGGTTACTGGCACCTTAAAACCAATCACTTCAAGCAGATGGGGCTGAACAGTCATGGCTGGTAGCTTATCTAGGAGAAGGAAAGCTCTGATCTCAAACCACTGATATCTTATGGCTATATCTACTCATGGGGAAGGCTTGGGAGTAAATCATGAGGGAAGAATTCAAAGCTGGAGTCGCTAGGGCAGTCCTAGATTGAATTCAACATTAACTGTCAACTCCTGTGACATTGCTGGTGCTAAAATGTATTGGTCTCTGGGTTCATCAGATTTGCGTATCAAGACAGTTAGGATGCAACATCCATGGTTGACCATGACCAATGGAGGCCTCAGAGATTATTAAATACATCAGCTGCTTTGTTGGAACTTCAACTCATGTCCCACATCAATAATACATGCCTCTGTAAATAGTCTATTTATATAAATACAATGTTGCTTTGCTATCTGAGTTGCAGTGAAAGAGTTAAGGCATCCAGCTTCCTCTAGGAAGAAACCTTCACAAACTGGCTCTGATTATCCTCAGCCTTCTCTGATCCATTGCCAATGTCCTTGGCTCTGATATCATCCATCCTCCATGTGACAACCAGATCACTCTCATCACCTGTCTTCCTGATTCCCCCATCATCTACGTCTAATCACTATACACTAGTCTATACACTACATCTAATCACTACACACAGATACACTAGTGAAGTTGGCAGATACACTAGTGAAGTTTAAGAGACTACTAGACAGGTATATGGAGGAATTTAAGGTGGGGGCTTATATGGGAGGCAGGGTTTGAGGGTCGGCACAACATTGTGGGCCGAAGGGCCTGTACTGTGCTGTACTATTCTATGTTCTATGTTCTATGTACTATACCCCATCGCCCATCTGATAAGGGCCTCATGATCAGCCCAAAACATTACAACATTCTACGGTGACTTTTTAAAGCACTGATTAGATAGAGTATTGTGTGAAGTTCTGGTCACCACATAATAGAAAGGAGAGCCTACAGAGGAGATCCCTGCATCAGAGGACTTTAGTGATAGGGAGAGATTGGAGGATTGTAGCTATGGGAGATATTGGATAGGCTGGGCTGTTTCCTTGGAGTGAAAGAGGGTGACTCGATGAGTATATAAAATTATAAGAAGCATAGACAGGATGGAAAGCCAGAATCTTTTTTTCCCACAATTGAGGCATTAAAAATAAATGCATATAGGTCTAAGGTGGGATTACAACATTATGACTTTATCTCCTCCCATATGTTCTCCAATCTAACTCATCCATTCCTACAATTTCTCCTGTCATCATTTTGTCCATGATCTCTTCCCTCCAAAGTAAGGAGAGTTCAGAGGAAAAGCCTGACCTAGCACACAGAATGTCCACAGATGCGGCATACATAGCATATTATAAATCCTTCAGTGGGAAAATCTGCCTGGTGTGATGGTGTCACCACTACAACCTTTCCTCAATGTCTACCAACTAAAACAGCTCATTGACTTCAGGAAGGGGACAATGCACATACTCCTGTCTACATCACAGTGTTGAGGTTGAGAGGACTGAGAGCTTCAAGTTCCTAGGTGTGAACTTCACCACTATCTTGCCCTGGTCCAACCATGTTGATGTCATGGCCAACAAACTCACCAACACCTCTTGTTCCTCAGAAGGCAAAAGAAATCCGGCATGAATCCGTTGACCTTTCCAATTCTTATTGCTCCTTAGAAGCATTCTATCTGGATGCAACACGACTTGGTCTGGCAACTGTTAGACCATAAAACCATAAGATATAGGAGCAGAAGTAGGCTATTTGGCCCATTAGGTCTGCTCCGTCATTCAATCATGGCTGATCCAATTCTTCCAGTTATCCCCACTCCCCTGCCTTCTCCCCATGTCCTTTGTTGCCCTGGCTAATCAAGAACCTATCTACCTCTGCCTTGAGTCCCCCCAATGACCTGACTTCCACAGCCGCTCATGGCAACAAATTCCACAGATTTACCACCCTCTGACTAAAGTAATTTCTCTGCATCTCTGTTTTAAATAGACATCCTTCGATCCTGAAGTTGTGCCCTCTTGTCCTAGAATCCCTACCATGGGAAATAACTTTGCCACATCTAATCTCTTCAGGCTTTTTAACATTCGAAATGTTTCTTTGAGATCCCCCCTCATTCTCTTGAACTCCAAGGAATATAGCCCAAGAGTGGTCCCAACACTAACCCCTGTGGAACTCCACTGGTAACCAGCAGCCAGCCAGAATAGGATCCCTTTATTCCCACTCTTTGCTTTCTGCCAGTCAACCAATTCTCCACCCATGCAAGTAACTCCCTTGTAATTCCATGGGCTCTTACCTTGCTAAGCAGCCTCCTGTGCGGCACCTTGTCAAAGGCCTTCTGAAAATCCAATTACACCACATCCACTGCATCTCCTTTGTCTACCCTACTTTTAATTTCCTCAAAAAATCGCAGTAGGCTAGTCAGGCAGGATTTTCCCTTCAGGAAACCATGCTGGCTTTGGCCAATCTTGTCATGTGCCTCCAGGTACTCCGTAATCTCATCCCTAACTATCAATTCCAACAACTTTCCAACCACTGATGTCAGTCTAACAGGTCTATAGTTTCCTTTCCGCTGCCTCTCACCCTTCTTAAACAGCAGAGTAACATTTGCAATTTTCCAATCATCCGATACAATGCCAGAATTTATTGATTCTTGAAAGATCATTGCTAATGCCTCTGCAATCTCTCCAGTTACTTCCTTCAGAACCCAAGGCTGCATTCCATCAGGTCCAGGAGATTTATCCACCCTCAGACTATTAAGCTTCCTGACCTTCTCAGTCATAATTTTCACTGCAGAAACTTCACTTCCCTGACACTCTTGAATGTCCGGTATACTGCAGATGTCTTCCACTGTGAAGGCTGATGCAAAATACACATTCAGTTCCTCAGTTCCTCTGCTATCTCTGTGTCTCTCACTACAATACCTCCAGCGTCATTTTCTATTGGTCCTATATCTACCCTCAACTCTCTTTTACCCTTTATATACTTAAAAAAGCTTTTAGTATCTTCTTTGATATAAGTTACCAGCTTCCTTTCATAAGCCATCATTTCCCTCCTATTAACCTTCTGAGTTTCCTTCTGCAAGTTTTTAGAAGCTTCCCAATCTTCTATCATGCTACTAGCTTTGGCTTCATTGTATGCCCTCTCTTTTGCTTTTACTTTGGCTCTGACTTCATTTGTCAGCCACGGTAGTGTCCTTCTTCCATTCGAAAATTTCTTCTTATTAGGAATATATCTGTCTTGCACTTCCCTCATTTTTTACAGAAACTCCAGCCATTTCTGCTCTGCTGTCCTTCCTGCTAGTGTCCCTTTCCAGTCAACCTTGGCCAGTTCCCCTCTCATGCCATTGTAATTTCCTTTATTCCACTGAAATACCGACACATTGGAACTTATTTTCTCCTCAAATTTCAAAGTGAACTTGATCATATTGTGATCACCTAAGGGATCCTTAAGGGTTCTGTCCATGACCACAAGAAAATGCAGAGGAATGTAGATGCAGCTCAGAACATTGTGGAAACTGGTTTCCCTCTATGGACTGTATCCACACTTCTCACTACCTCAGTAAAGCAGCCAGGATAATCAAAGATCACATCCACCCTAGACATTCTCTCTTCCATAGATATAAAAGCACATACCACCAGATTGAAGGACAGCTTCTATCCCACTGGTATCAGACTCTTGAATGGATCTCTTGTACAATATGATGTACCCTTGACCTTCCAAGATGTACTCCTGACCTCGTGACCTTAGATAGAACAATGTTTTACCTTGTCCTATGTGAATGTACTGTGTAATGATTTGATATGTATGAACCGTATGTAGGTCAAGCTTTTCACTGTACATGTGACAACATTAAGCCAATACCAATACCATTCCAGAGATGCAAGTGGCCAAGTTGAATCTGCAGGCTCCAGTTTGAACACTGTTGCCTTGGAGTTTGTAGAATTCCAGCAGCAACCTGGTGACTGTGGCTGTGGTGAGAAAGATGCAGTAATGAATGTTGACTCTCAGCAGCCAGAATCTGCAATTCTTGCCAACCTTAAAGAAGAAAGGCAGAGAAGTAGGGTGTCAGTGAGGGCAGGATGCAAGTAATATGTCCACCCACCAACCACAGACTGTGTATAGAAGGGACAGTGATTGGTATTGGATTATTGTGAGTGGGTGTTATCGGGTTAGCTGGATACTGTGGGCCAAAGCTCCTCCTTGAGAGCCTCTGGTTCTGTTTTTTTAATTAAGTTATTTAACTATTGAGATACAGCATGAATGGGCCCTTCTGGCCCTTCAAGCCGTGCTGCCCAGCAATCCCCTGATTTAATCTGAGCCTAATCATGGGACAATTTACAATAACCAATTAACCTACCAACTGGAACATCTTTAGACTCTGGAAGGAAACAGGAGCACTTGTTGGAAACCCATACAATCATAGGGAGAACGTACAAACTCCTTACAGGCAGCCGCATGTATTGGACCTGAGTCGTCTATACAGTAAAGCATTGTGCACTATGCTTCTGTGACACCTCTTCAACTCTACATATGGATTAAGTCATTGATCATCATCAGTAAAACCCAGATTAGACGTTACATTAAAGGGTTAATCCAGATGCAGTCTGGCATCTTCTGCTATGTGAGCCTCAGGACTTGTTCCTGACTGCAGCCTCTGTCAGCAGGTAATCAGCGCTGACCATACACTGTTATTGTGACAGTGCTGCTGGTTGCTGTCAATAATATGTTCCAAATGGCCCATGAGGCAAACTGATCAATGAGAGCGAGTGTGAAAATAAAACCTGCACCTTTCCCAACTCCCAGCTGAAAGCAACAAAATAGTTTTGAACCACAACCACTTTAAATACAAGATTTCACAGAGCAGTGGCAGGATGATAATGATCAGATAATCTTTGGGAATGTGGGTTGCGATTTAAACATCAGGGTGGGCACCAGTGATAAGAGGCTTTTCGCTTAAAGGTGCTTATTTTAATGAAAGTCAAAGACCTAGAAATAGAAGGGTAGCAATAGAAGAAATAGAATTGTGCCCTTCAGCCCACAACATCTGTGCCAAATATGATATTGAATTAAACTAAATATCTTCTGCCTGTACACGATCCATATCCCTCCATTCCCAGTATATTCGTGTACCTACGGTATCTACAAGGGTCTCTTAAACACCTCTATCGCATCGGAGCCTGACAATCTATTCAGGGTACCTATCACTCTTTGTGTAAAATATTTGTCCTGCTCGTCACTTTTAAACTTTTCCTCTCTCACTTAATTGCTTGTCTTCTAGTATTTGACATTTCTACACTGGGAAGAAAAGGTTGTGAAATCTGGAATAAAACAAAATCTTGGAGACATTCAGAGGGTTAGGCAGTACTTAAGGAAAGTACAATGCGCCCAAAAGGACAAGCAAACAACCAGCATACAAAAGACAGCAATCTGTGCAAATACAAAAAGGAATAAAATGATAATAATTAAGCAATAAATATTGAGATAAAGAGTCCTTGAAAGTGAGTCCATCGGTTGTGGGAACGGTTCAGTTATGGAGTAAACATGGTTGAGTGAGATTATTCCCACTGGTTCAAGAGCCTGATGGTTAAGGGGTAATAACTGTTTGTGAACCTGGTGACTTAGTGGTGTAGTTCCTGAGGCTCCTGTACCTTCTTCCTGATGGCAGCAGCGAGAGCATGACCTGGATGCATGGAATGGGCTGCTGATGACGGTGCTGGAGGCGGATACAATAGGGTCTTTTAAGAGACTCCCGGATAGGTACAGGAAGTTCAGAAAAATAGAGGGCTATGGGTAACCCTAGGTAATTTCTCAGGTAAGGACATGTTTGGCACAGCATTGTGGGCTGAAGGGTCTGTATTGTGCTGTAGGTTTTCTATGTTTCTGTGGATAATACATGTCCTTGCTGATGGATGCTGCTTTCCTGTGAGAAAGCTCACTGCAGCTGTGCTCAGTGGTGGGGAGGGTTTTACCCCTGATGGGCTGGGCTGCATCCACTACTTTTAGGAGGCTTTTCCATTCAAAGACGTTGGTGTTTCCATACCAGATCATGATGCAACTAGTCAATGTACTCTCTACCACATATCTATAGAAGTTTGTTGAAGTTTTAGATGTCATGCCAAATCTTAGCAAACTTCTAAGGAAGTAGGGATGCTGCTGTGCGTTCTTCATGATGCCATTTATGTATTGGACCCAGGACAGATCCTCTGAAATGATAACACTATGGAATTTAAAGTGCCAATCCCTCCATGAGAACTGGCTCATAGACCTCTGATCTCCCTCCTGAAGTTCAGCTCTTTGGTCTTGCGTGAGAGGATTTTGAGTGAGAGGATTTTGTTGTGGCATCTCTCAGCCATATTTGCAATCTCCCTCCTATAAGTTGATTCATCATCACCTTTAGTCCAGACAATAACAGTGGTGTCATCTGCAAACTTAAATGTGGCATTGAAGCTGTGCTTAGCCTCATAGTCATAAGTATAAAGCAGGTAGAGCAGGGGGCTAAGCACACAGTCTTGTTGTGCACCTGTGCAGGTGGAGATTGTGGTGGAGATGTTTTTGCCAATCTGAATCAATGGGGGTCTGCAAGCGAGTTAAATGAAGGATCCAACTGCACAAGGAGGTATTGAGGCCTAGGTCGTGAAGCTTATTGATTAGTTTTGAGGGGAAGATGGTATTGAATGCCAAGCTGCAGTTGATAAAGAACATCCTGATGTGTGTGTCTTTGCTGTGACCTGTTTATGCTCTTATGGTACAGCTCCAATGCCATTTTAGATTCTGTGCTTAAAACTCAGGAGTAAAGCCTGACCGAGTCCTCCTGAAGTCAGAGGAGTGATCGCTTCTTACAGAGCAGACAGCTTTTCACTGTGATCCTCGTGTACTGCTCTGATCAATATCAATGAAGTGGGAATGACAACATTCTAATTATGCAGGCTGACATCCCTAGCCAGAAAAGGGAAGAAAGGTTCATGTATAAGACATCAAGTAGTCCATTTCCCACACTCTCATGTGCTGGCCCGTAGATTCAGGGATATTTGACACCTTCACTGATGATTTCCCACGTTGTGTCAACAGTTATGAAAAGAGAGGTGAGAACAGATCATCTCCCACATCTACTTTCTGACAGCCAGGATGACATACACATCTCTATCTGTCAGGTGTGGCCATGCTGTGTCTTGCCTTAGTCTAAACCCTGGGATTTTTGTATCCAGCAGGTAAATACTGAGAAAACACAACACCACCAGAGCTGAATGTTTCTAGCCATTGTTATTATATTTGTTACAGTAATTAAAATCATAATTTTCAGAAGATATTCACAAACAGTTTATTTTCTACCCTCTTAAAGCAGCTATTAAAATTCCCAGTGTCACTTCAAAGAAGAACAGGAGACCTCTTGCCTGATCCCTTTAGTAAACACAGGAAAAATATAACCTATATAACTTGGGCATTTATATTGCTGTTATCTTTTTGGGATCCTGCTGCGCACACATCTCATGTATTTGACAATCGTTGAAAACAGACTTGAGTGATTCTAGCAATGCAAAACAACCTATTTATTTTGAGCCTTTAAATACCCAATAAATAGTAGGAAAAATACAAAACAAGAAAAAATCATGACCTTGGCGTTTTCATGAACAGAATTCCAGCTTTTCTACACTGCAGCACACAGTAGTAGCGCTGGCAATAGAACACTCTGGAACACAGAAGTCATGAAAGTTCTTTTTTGTATATTTCTTATTATTTATTAATCATTTAAAAGCTCAAAGGATATTGTTCTTTTTATATTGATACTTCTGGATGAACAGAAGTTAAAGGGCATGGTCCCAAAACTAAGATAGCCCAGAGCCTAGACTGAAAATCCAGTGTAGTTCAAATTCCATGGAATTTTAATAGACTGAATTTAAATAAAATAGATAATTGAAATACCCTTCCAGTTCACAGACATCCTAGTGGGAGGCAATATGATGTCCTAATCTCCTTAACCCTATGTGTGACTCCTAACCTATTGCAATATGGTTGGCTGCCCTTTGTTACGTACCCCGTAACTGGGTTGCCAAACCAGCAGAAATGGATCACTCATTTGGAGTCTGGATTACTTAAACTAAGAAAGTTTTATTAAAGAAACAAGCAACACAGTACTCTAATCAAAAGGATAATAAATGCAATAGTTCAGCAATGATAAACACACATGTACACAGAATTAAGATAACAGGATCAGTCAAGCTCTATCGTTGTCTAGGGGTAAATGACCAGTTTCAAAGTGACGCAAAGTTCAGTTCAATTTAGTTCAGTTCAGTTCGCAGTAATCGCTGCTGTGGCGATGGACAGTGGGGGGAAGGAGAGAGAGAGCAAAACGAATGAATATTCAAGGCTTCCAGACAGACCTTCGCAGTCAGCTTTCGGGCGAGTCCTTTGTGATGTCATCTGAGGTCACCGACCGTGACCCCTCCGTTTCCAGATACGATCGTTTCCCTGCGCTGAACCTGGCATCCAGGCAAGGCTGGACACACACCAGGTTCCCGCCGATCGTGCCTTTCCACCCTGTGCGTCTATGGCCCGGTACTTCCCACCGACTTGTGAGAGATGCACCGCTTCCAGGGTCTTGTTACCTCAGGTGTTGTGTGTGTCCTGCCTTAGCGAACTTGTCCCTTTTTATCCCCCTGCTGGGGTATCGCCTGTCCATCACTTCAAACAGTTCAGGGTTCAAAGGGGGAGCCGATCTTGACAGCTCTCCTTCCTTCATTAACATCTCCAAATGCTGCTCCATTGTTTTCCTTATCTCTCTCTCTCCTGAAGACAGGTGGCAGACCAGCTGCTGATTCCACTGGTGCCAGCCCAGGCCAGCTACATCTTAATCTATGTGTATTCTTGTCACACCTCTAAAATGGCTTAAAACACCACTCAATCTGCTGATTAAAATCAAGGCAAGATGAAACAAAATGGACCACCAGATTAATTAATATGGACCAAGCTGCACATTTCCCAATATATCATGAGAACTCCCTCTCCAACAGCACTATGTGAGCACCTTCACTGGATAGACTGTAGAGGTTCCAGAAGGTGGCTCACTTCTCAGGGAGAGCTATGCTAAGAAATACCATGTCCCAAATATTGAATACAACCGCGAGGGAGATTACACACCTCTGACTGTGAGCCTAGCACATGAGTGAGGAGGTCAAGACAAAGCACCTTCAGCCAGATGCTCCCTGCCTGAAATCCTCACCCAGTTTTCAATGAATATTAAGAAGCTGCTGAGTGCATGCATTCAGCAATGGTCTTAATATCCTCCCAGATGTTAAAGTCCAGTGTATTATCATATGCACAAATACCTATGTGTACACATGCAATGAAAACAGCATCACCAGCACAGAACATTTGATACACAACATGCACAAAAAAATCTTAAATTAAACATAATTTATGAAACACTCAGGTTCTGTGGGCTGCGTAAGTCTAGAGAAGACAACCTCCAGCCCTGCCAAACGTGAGAGATTGAGCTGCAAAACCCTGAAACCCCCTGTTTGTGTGGATGCTGTGTGATTCATTACCTTGTCACAAGTAGGTACCACGAAATAACAGACAGTACACCACATACAATTAAACGATTTAGCTTTATAATTCTTAATTTGACTAAAGCGTTAGTAAAGAAAAAGCAAAAAAAAAGAAAAGGGTCCATATTAATGAAACAGTCTAATGTGCACAAGTTGGAGCTCACAGTTTCCCCTTCGCTGATCCTCCTTCGGTCTCCCCAGGGTTCATCGAATCATAGCCCCGTTCCGTGTCAAGTCCTACAACCTCTTTTCTCTGGCATCTTCTCCCTTCACCTTCTGCTGAACAAAAGACCCAGCTCACACCGGTGTCAGGCACACAACACGAAAACACACTCCCTTAATTGGATGGCTCCCATTCCAAAGCACCCGTTATCTCTAACACTGCTTCTACAGAAAGACTATTATGTTAGCAGTGAAACCTTTCCCAGGATGTTACACTCTCCCCCCCAGCAAAATTAGTTATGTCCTCATGACATTGAGGTAATGTTCCACCCCTTCATACAAATTACAAAGTCCAAACCAGGTATAAATGGCAGAGACATAGTTTACCAAGGTGATAGGTGCCGCACTCTGTTCCCCCGGTGCTACGTAGGCCAGCCTATCTAGTGGTCTCCTGATTCTTTGAGACCTCATTACCCCATCATCTAATTCTTCAGGTTCAGACAATTCTTGGGATACTTCTGGTCTACATGGCAAGGCCTCCTCCAGTTATGCCCTCCTACAACTCAGACGCCTCTGCCACTTGGCTGAGCTCCGCTTCAACCTTTTCATGGTCCTGCTGAAACCCAGGCTGTCCACAGATAGACCCCTGATTTCACCAGACTCAGCACGAGAAAGGATGGAAATTTCTCCCTCAATCAGTGGGAAGTTAACAAAAGGCAGCATATACCACAACTTCATTTCCTTATTTTCTAAGTCCGTATCCCATTCAGGGGTGCGGGCTGGTCTAACCTCTCCTGCTGTCGGTCCCTCAGGCACTCCATGTCACTGCAGAGTCCTCTTACAAGGTGTAGGCTCC
Organism: Mobula birostris; assembly: GCF_030028105.1. NCBI lineage: Eukaryota > Metazoa > Chordata > Chondrichthyes > Myliobatiformes > Myliobatidae > Mobula > Mobula birostris. The sequence continues at coordinate 10,494,268 of NC_092393.1, read as the reverse complement.
AGGTCGGGCTCTGGGTCAACCTGCATGTCTTGTCCCAGAGGCAGAAGGTGGTTCCGATGGACAGGCTCATTCCCATCCTTTGGTTTCACCCAGAAAACTGGTATGTTTGGCATCTGACTCTCCACTACATAGGGCGTAGCTGCTCTGTGGTCAGCCAACTTATGCTTCCCAGGTAGCCTCAAGTTCCTTATAAGGACTTGGTCTCATGGCATGAGTTGGGAGAACCAAACCTTTTGATCATACCTCCTCTTATTTCCTTGATTCTGCTTGGCAACCGTGACCTCAGCTAATTCTTTAGTTTTTTTAAGCTCCCTTCTCATATCAGACACATACTTCAGATATCTTTGGTGGTAGGTCTTCCTTGCCAGTCCCAAAACAAAGGTCGATGGGCAACCTCGCCTTGTGCCCAAACATCAGATAATATGGCCAATACCTGGTAGCTTCATTTCATGTACAGTTGTAGCAGTGCACCAGATGTCCAATATGTTGACTCCACTTATTCTTGCTGATTTCCAAGGTTCCAAGCATGTCTAGCAACGTCCGATTAAACCTCTTGGGCTGGAGATCACCCTACAGGTTGTAAAGAGTAGTCTTCAACTTCTCGATTCCGAGCATCCTCAGTATCTCATGGAGGAGCCAATTCTCGAAATCCTATAAGACTGTAAGACATAGGAGCAGAGTTAGGCCACCTGGCCCATCGAGCCTGCCCTGCTGTTCAATCATGGCTGATCCTTTTCTTCTATCTCTTCCTCAACCCCAGTTCCCAGCCTTCTCCCCATAACCTTTGATGCCATGTCCAATCAAGAACCTATCAATCTCTGCCTTAAATACACCCAACCCTGGGTGTACAAATCCCGTCCCTTTTCACTATGTATCCTCCTGGGGAGCCCATAATAAATGAAATACTTCTCCTATAACACTTTGGCCAACGAGGATGCCCTCTGATCCTTGCTAGGGAAAGCTTGTGCATATCAGATGTAGTGATCTGTGATGACTAAGACATTCGCCATGTTGCTGGTGTAACCCTCCGGCTCAGCCAGCACATTTTGTCTCGGGAAAAACAACTTCTGGCCCCACCAAACTGAGAAATCTCGTTTGTGTGGATTCTGCGTGATGTGTTGCCAGGTTACAAATCCACACTGCAAAATATCAGACAGTACACCATATGCAATTAAATGATTGAACTTTATAAATCTTAATCTGGATAGAGGGTTAGTAAGGAAAATAAAAAGTAAAAGGGCCTATTTTAAGGAAAAAGTCTATTGCGCATCGTTGGAGCTCACTGTTCGTTCATTTGTTCCTGTCAACCTCCAAGTGTATCCAGCCCTCGGACCCTCGCTCCTCAGTCCATTCCGTCCGGTGGTCTTCCAATTCTCTCCATTCGTGTCCTCTCTCTCCATCGCTCTCTGACAAAAGACCGCGAAAACCTCTCTTCCAGACTCACAAGAAAGAACAATATTTCTCCCATTGGGTAACATACATTCCAAAGCCCCATTACCTCCAGGAACTCCAACTTGTGTGTGGGATAGTTTTTCTCAGAGGGCAACAGACGCCGGCTGACAAATGCAATGGGTCTCAACCCGATGCCATGATCCTGACACAGGACACCCCCTAAGCCCTCTCTGCTGGCATCCGTATGTTATTTGTCATCTGTATCAATGATCTGGATGATAATGTGGTAAATTGGATCAGCAAGTTTGCTGATGATACAAAGATTGGAGGTGTAGTAGACAGTGAGGAAGGTTTTCAGAACCTTCAGAGGGACTTGGACCAGCTGGAAAAATGGGCTGAAAAATGGCAGATGGAGTTTAATACTGGCAAGTGTGAGGTATTGCACATTGGAAGGACAAACCAACATAGAACATACAGGGTTAATGGTAAGGCACTGAGGAGTGCAGTGGAACAGAGGGATCTGGGAATACAGATACAAAATTCCCTAAAAGTGTTGTCACAGGTAGATAGGGTCGTAAAGAGAGCTTTTGGTACATTGGCCTTTATTAATCGAAGTATTGAGTATAAGAGCTGGAATGTTATGATGAGGTTGTATAAGGCATTGGTGAGGCCAAATCTGGAGTATTGTGTTCAGTTTTGGTCACCAAATTACAGAAAGGATATAAATAAGGTTGAAAGAGTGCAGAGAAGGTTTACAAGGATTTTGCCGGGACTTGAGAAACTCAGTTACAGAGAAAGGTTGAATAGGTTAGGACTTTATTCCCTGGAGCGTAGAAGAATGAGGGGAGATTTGATAGAGGTATATAAAATTATGATGGGTATAGATAGAGTGAACGTAAGCAGGCTTTTTCCACTGAGGCAAGGGGGAAAAAAAAACAGAGGACATGGGTTAAGGGTGAGGGGGGAAAAGTTTAAAGGGAACATTGGGGGGGGCTTCTTCACACAGGGAGTGGTGGGAGTATGGAATGAGCTGCCAGACGAGGTGGTAAATGCGGGTTCTTTTTTACCATTTAAGAATAAATTGGACAGATACATGGATGGGAGGTGTATGGAGGGATATGGTCCATGTGCAGGTCAGTGGGACTAGGCAGAAAATGGTTCGGCACAGCCAAGAAGGGCCAAAAGGCCTGTTTCTGTGCTGTAGTTTCTATGGTTCTATGGTTCTATGGTATGCAGTACATGGCAATCGGGGGTCTGCAAAAGCCAGCACAGGCGCCTGTGTCAGCAGCTCCTTCAGCGACTGAAAGGCCTCTTCACATCTAGCATCCCACCTCAGTCCAAAAGGCTCTGAAGGGCTAAGATACTCTTTATCCTCCTCTCCTTTTGTCCTCCTCCCTTTCTTCCCCAAGGGAGCGTCATCACACATAAGCTGATATAAAGGGAGATAGTACCCACAGAAACCAAGGAATGAGTGCAAAGCGCTCCCAGTCTGGGGCCTTTGCCATGTGGTCACCACCTCTATCTTAGACGAATCCGTAGCTACTCCCATGAGACTCCCATGTGCCCAACATAGCTGACAGATGTCTGGCAGAAATGGTACTTGTCAGTTTTCATGCAGTCCAGCACCTTCAGTAGCCTTGCTTCATGTTCCTCCAAGGTGGACACAAACACTATGATGTCATCCAGATACACCAATACCTCAAGCAAATTCATATCCCCCACCGTTTTCTCCATGACACGCTGGAAGGTCACAGGGGTTCCTGATATGCTCTGGGGTATCATTTCGAACTGGATGAATTCCAGTGGACATATAATTGCTGTCTTCTCTTTGTCAGCCTCACTCATGGGGATCTGGTAATATCCACTCCTCAAGTCCAGTACACTGAACCACTTCGCACCACTCAGACAGGTCAGCGCATCTTCAATCCTTGGGATCGTATACTGGTCGGAGACTGTACACCTGTTCAGAGTCCTATAGGCCACACACATCCATACCTTCCCATTCTTCTTCCTGGCCACTACTACTGGGGAGGCATAGGGGCTTCCCTGGACTCATTGATATTCCCAGCTTCCTTCAACTTACAGAAATGCTGCCAAATGTCTTCTACCTCTGCAGGGGCCAATCACTGCGACCTTTCTCTGAATGGGGTGTCCTTGGTCACCCGAATGGTCTGGTGAGTGCTCTTGGAACAACCCACATCAAACTTGTCAGTAGAAAAGACACCTTCCAGTTTCAACATCTTCTCTATAAACCTTCTCTTCTAACCCACAGGTGCCAGGGAGTTTCCAAAATTGAATGACTCAGCAGTCAACTTTGCCCCCTTTGCAAATAGTTTCTCCCCCAGCTTGTCTAACAGGGATGCTAGACATTATCGTCACCAGGAAGAGATGCGTCAGGGGCATCCCCTGCTTGAAGGTGACCTCCCTCTTCGTACTGTTCTTGACAATCACTGCCATCCTGTTCGTCTGTACAGCCGAGGGCTTCTGCAGTTTAGGCCTCACCAGTACCCCAGCAGGCACGCCCGACTCCTCTTCGTGGTCTTCCGGAGCATCCACCAAAAAGGCCTCGGCTTCAGGCATTCTGGAAAATTTGGGGTTTCCCATCACTCTCGCTCCTTCCCCAGTCCGTAACATTAGCCTCCTCACAAAAGGAATACTTGTCCCCACAAGAAATGAAATTCCACTCCTTTCAATGGGGTTCGGACAAACCAGCACTAATTTACCAAGGGCCTCAGCCGCTCCCACACCTGCCTCTGAAAACTCCAGCTTCACTGACAAATAACCATTATGTGGGGATAATCACCCTCTAAGACCTGGAATCTCTAGTGCACTGAGTGGTAAATATGTCAAATACTGATTGTAAAAGAACAGTACAGCAAAGTGACTTGTGACCCTGTGTCAAGTACAGCTCTAGCATAAATACCCTCAATCCATAGAAACATAGAAAACCTACAGCACAATACAGGCCCTTCAGCCCACAATGCTGTGCTGAACATGTACTTACTTTAGAAATTACCTAAGGTTACCCATAGCCCTCTATTTTTCTAAGCTCCATGTACCTATCCAGGAGTCTCTTAAAAGACCCTATGATATCCGTCTCCACCACCGTCGCCGGCAGCCCATTCCATGCATTCACCACTCTCTGCGTAAGAAACATACCCCTGACATCTCCTATGTACCTACTTCCAAGCACCTTAAACTGTGCCATTTCATGATAGCCATTTCAGCCCTGGGAAAAAGCCTCTGACCATCCACAAAATCAAGGCCTCTCATCATCTTATACACCTTTATCAGGTCAACTCTCATCTTCCGCTCAAGCTATATGCTCAAGCTTTTCAATTCACTGTAAGTCATCCCTACAGTCACCAAGATACTTTCCCGTAGTGAATACTGAAGCAAAGTATTCATTAAGTACCTCAGCTATCTCCACTGGTTCCATACACACTTTTCCACTGTCACACTCGATTGGTCCTATTCTCTCACATCTTATCCTCTTGCTCTTCACATACTTGTAGAATGCCTTCAGGTTTTTTTTAATCCTGCTTTCCAAGGCCTTCTCATGGCCCCTTCTGGCTCTCCTAATTTCATTCTTAAGCTCCTTCCTGCTAGCCTTATAATTTTCTAGATCTCTAAAATTACCTAGTATTTTGAACTTTTCGTAAGCTTTTCTTCTTGACTCGATTTTCAACAGCCTTTGTACACCACAGTTCCTGTATCCGACCATCCTTTCCCTGTCTCATTGGAATGTACCTATGCAAAACACCACACAAATATCCTTTGAACCTTTGCCACATTTCTGCCATACATTTCCCTGAGAACATCTCTTCCCAATTTATGCTTCCAGGTTCCTGCCTGATAGCTTCATATTTCCTCTTACTCCAGTTAAATACTTCCTAACTTTCTGTTCCTATCGCTCTCTAATGCTATGGTAAATGAGATAGATTTGTGATCACTATCTCCAAAATCATTTCCCAATACCAGATCAAGTACAGCATCTCCTTTTGTAAGCTTATCTACATGTTGTTTTAGGAAACCTTCCTGAACACATCTAACAAACCATCTAAACCCCTCACTCTTGGGAGATACCAATCAATATTTGGGAAATTAAAATGACAACCCTGCTATTATTACACATTTCCAGAATCTGTCTGTGTATCTGCTCATCGATGTCCCTGTTACTACTGGGTTGTCTATAAAAAACACCCATTAGAGTTATTGACCCCTTCTTGTTTCTAACTTCCACTCACATAGAGTCAGTAGACAAAGCCTCCATGACTTCCTCCTTTTCTGCAGCTGTGACACTATCTCTGATCAGCAGTGCCACATCCCCACCTCTTTGGCCTCCCTCCCTGTCCTTTCTGAAACATCTAAATCCTGGCACTCTAAGTAACTATTCCTGCCCTGAGCCACCCAAGTCTCTGTAATGGCCACAACATCATAGCTCCAAGTGCTGATCCACAGTCTAAGCTCATCCGCTTTGTTCACGATGCTTCTTGCATTAAAATAGACACATTTCAAAACATTGGTCTGAGCGTATCCCTTCTCTATCACCTGCCTATCCTCCCTCTCGCACTGTCTCCAAGCTTTCTCTGTATGTGAGCCAACCGCCCTTTCCTCCATCTCTTTGGTTCGGTTCCCACCCCCCAGCAATTCTAGTTTAAACTCTCCCCAAGAGCCTTAGCAATCCTGCCTGCCAGGATATTGGTCCCCCTCAGATTTAAGTGCAACCCATCTTTTCTGTACAGTGTATCCATAGCAATACACTGGAACTTGGACCCACTAAACCTTCAGGAATAGAGTTTTTTGCTTTAGGGTGTTCCTTGATATATTGCTGGGAATGTATATTGTGTTCTCCCCGAGATGCCAGGCCGTCCCCTCACTGGGTCTCTTTTAAGTTTTCCCAATGTCTCTGTCTATTTAGGTACCTGGGGGCTCATTCTGTGAGGGGTTTCCTGTCATTCACACTCCCGCCCGGTGTCCCTCTTCACCACAGTTATAACAGACAATACCGGTCGACTCCTCTTCTCGCAAGACCCCAGTGGTTTGCAGCCCTCTGCATCTCCTTAGAGGGTCTGCCTCCCTATCAGCTCCATCATACGGTGGTGGGGCCACAACTGGGACATCTCAGTTCTCGGCTCTGCCACGATCTCCTCTACCACTCCCCGGGGTGGGCTATCTGTGGTCACTTCAACACAGGGGGCTACTACCGAGGACTGTACCCTGCTGACGGAGGCCTCCTGCACCCCCACGTGTTCTCCTCCTCCCGTACTTCTCTGATCAGCTCAACAAATGAGGGAGGGTGCATGTCTTGCAAGATTGTCAGAGACCCTAAGCGACCCTGGGACTGGGCGCCTTTCACTGTTTGGCCCATTCTTAACTGATCCACCTCAGTGATCTGAATGGCTCCTCTATGGCACAAGGAATTTAGCTGGCTCTTCAGCCAAAAAATGTCAGCAGAAAGCTTCTCCCTCTCCTCCTGACACATGTTGTGAAATCCTGTCATGAGCTCCATTGGGCATCCAGACACCTTTTCTAGTGGACCGCAGAAGTGACAAGGGGGTTCTGTGCCTTTACAGCTCTCACTACGTCAGCAGCCCGCCCACTCAAACTTTCAACCGATCGCTGTTGTTTTACGTCATTATTGCAATGATCTGATCTAACAGATCAGGGAGGATCTGATCTAACAGACAGGTCTTCTCCACCCAAGTCTCATACTCTTCTTCCCCTTTAAGGATGGGCTTCATTCCTGAGAACAGGTGGAGCCTACGATGGCTGGGACTTTGAACCTAGGCATTTTTCCATTTATTTGTCAGGGAGATAAAGGGTGCTACCAACTCAGAATTCTCACTCCTTGCTGGGGAATATTCCAAATCAGACCACTCCTTCCCCTCGCTCTGCAGAACGAGAGCACCCTGTCTTTGAAGTCTGTTAATATTTTCTCCTAGTACAATAAGATGGATCTTACAGTCTACCTTATGGCCTTGTCTACCTGTACTGCACTTTCTCTGTAACTGGAACACTTTTACCTTGTACAAGGTTAATGAACTGTTGTAATAAACTGAACTGCATGGACAGTGTGCAAGACAAGTTTTACACAGTTCTTCAGTACTTATGACAGGAATATTTATCAATCTCTATGAAGGTAATCAGCAGGATGGTGGTGCAGTGACATCAGCGCCGGACTCTGGAGCGAAGGTTCCCAAGTTCGAACCCAGTCCCCAGTGCTCCCGGGCATGCTTTCCATCCGTGCCGGGTTGAGTGTCGAGTTCGCAACTCGACCTTGCAAAAAAAACTGTGCTGTGAGAAGGACGTGGGGGACCACTCACAGAATCTTTCCTCCAAGACAACCACTTGAAAGGTGGTCGCCGAGGCTCTGGAGAGTATAGCACACAAAAAAAAATGAAAGTAATGATACTTCTGGGATTACATCTATGGGCTGGACCCAGGACAGGTCAGAAAATGTACATTGTCAGTTCCAGTGAAGATTCAGATTCACATTCGGATTACCTCATTGTCCTATACACCAAGGGACAATGAAATTCCTTGCCCACAGAACAAACAGCACTGGTGGTTGTACATCATATCCGACAGTGACAGGAAACCTGTGCGGGGGAGTTTTTAAAGCTGTTACGCTGGAGTAGTTCTATTCTCTCAACTTCAGAAGTCTGGCTCCAGTGTTACAAACTGGGGTCTTCCTTGGTCGCAGTGGATGACCGTGACAACTTCTGGGCCTTGTCATGCCCTGTCATGAAGCGTTGCAAAACTACCTTCCTGGCCTTTGGATCTCACTGCAGAGGTTGTGCAAAAAGGGAATGCTCAAGTGGTGATAAGGGAAAAGGTAGAATTAAGGGCCTGAGAATGTGGTGGCATCAAGGGGAAGAAATGGATGTTCATAAATTTAGCATATTTCTATGATTATTGGAGAAAAGAATAAATCTGTGAAATGTACTGAGCACATGAGAGAGTTACGATGAGACTTTGTCTCAGATTGTAAAAACTCTGTTCCAGCAAAACTAGCCCCTTTTTCCAGTTTGAGGAACTAATTGTCAAAAACATTTCCAAAACAGATATTTCTCGGAGCTAATGGAAGTCTGTTCTCTGGTAATTCTAGTAGATTATACCACACATTAATCCCTCCTGTGTTCCATTTTCTCTGAATATTTGGCATCTATCTCAGTGTGATGGATCATGAGTAATAGTACATCTGTAAGAACACAAGTTGCCCTGGGCTATTCTGGCAGAGTTTTGATCTTGATTGGCTATCACACGCAGATGGTTAAAATTTTGAATATGTATGAAGTGATAATTGTTGCAAGCTAATAAAATCAATCCACAGATAAGGCTTGCTCTCATTCACTCATGCTGAACGTGGTGAAATATTTTACAGCTTTTAACCCTTAGGGAGATTGAACCTGGAGACAATAAGCAGGCACACTAATGATAGGAATGAAAGGTTAATGGTTCCTGTATTGAACCTGGAACATCAATTGTTTATTTCCCTCCATAGATGCTGCCTGATCTACTGAATTCCTCCAGCATTTTATGTGCGCTGCTCTGGATTTACAGCATCTGCAGAATATGTTGTGCTTATGCCTGTACTGGAGTTGGGCTCTTCCTCACTTTTAAAAAGAACATCAATATAATGGAAGAGAAAGCCAGTACCAAGTAACGTTCCTGATTTAAATCTTTTCAGCAGCAAAATGAGATTTCATTCAAAGGTGAGACATAAGGATCCTTGGGGCAAAGCACGTGATCTATTTTGGGGCTCAGATGACTTACATGGTGTTACCATAACCTCACGTTACCAGAGACCGGAATTCAATTTGGACCTTCAGTACTGTGTGCTTTGACTTTTTGTGGTCTTCCTGAGGGTTTCCTATGTATGCTCTGATTTCCTCTCACATTTCAGGGAGCTAGAGCTTTACTCTTTGGAGAGAAGGAGGATGACAGGAGACATGATAGAGGTATACAAGATATTAAGAGGAATAGATAGAGTGGACAGCCAGCACCTCTTCCCCTGGGCACCACTGCTCAATACAAGGGGACATGGCTTTAAGGTAAGGGATGGGAAGTTCAAGGGGATATTAGAGGAAAGAGTGGTTGGTGCGTGGAATACACTGCCTGAGTCAGTGGTGGAGGCAGATACACTGGTGAAGTTTAAGAGACTACTAGACAGGTATATGGAGGAATTTAAGGTGGGGGGTTATATGGGAGGCAAGGTTTGAGGGTCGACACAACATTGTGGGCTGAAGGGCCTGTACTGTGCTGTACTATTCTATGTTCTACGTTCTATGTTCAAACTTTGTTACATTAATTAGTCGCTGTGAGTTACTCCTAGTTGAGGGTAAGTGGTAGAATCTCAGGGGAGTTGATGATAATATGGAGGGCATTAAAAATAAAATGAGATTAATGTAGGATTAGCGTAGTGGACTTGGTTGGCTAAAGGGTCAATTTTCATGTTGTATCTCTCTTTGACTAGGACTATCATATGTACATGGGACACTCAAATGGAAAACTTAGAAGTTGCTTCTCAAAAAGTAACCAATTATTGAAGATTACAACTTAGAAACGTTTACGTTCAGCATTCCTGTCTCAGGCAGCATCTACATTTACCCTTCCTCATTTGGATTCTGCTGCTTTCATGGAATACCAAGATTGCTGGGATGTAGAGTAATGAACCAAGCCTAAGATAGTGCATGACTTGTAGGGGAGGGGAGGATGACCTGTTGGATGAGGACAAGTCTATTCAACTCTTTAACCTGTCCCACCAGCAGCTGATCTACATCTTAACTTCACACAAATGATTGGAGTCTACAGTCTGCTTGTTGTTAGTGACACTAATGACATGTTAGCAGTGCTGTACAGGTTGGGAGTGGACCTGGTATTAAATGCAAGAGTAATTTTCACCTAAGCTTCACTGTGTAGGTTGATGGTGGCTTGGAGCTCAGCCTCTAAGTGAGTGCCTTTGCCAGTGATGGATGTCTGTGCCAGTTCGATAACAGAAAGTGTGCTGAACTTGGGTCCGAAGTAGAGGTTGCATAGATTAAGCAGATTCCTATACACCCAGTAGCTTAGCTCTTCTCCAGTGGGAGCCTTTTTAGTTAGGTACCCTGTTGTGGTGAAAAAGATTGAGGAAGACACTTAGAATGATGACATAGCCTTGCTTGACCCCATCTGCGCTGCCTTTTTAACACTGAATAGATTAAGATAGTTACACTGCACAAGTTACACATATGACACTGTGACACACTGAATGGAAAGAGTCAAATTTGATTCCTCTTTGGTATATGCTGAAATATGTAACACAAGTTGGAAGTTTGAAGACAAAATAGTATTAGTCTAGGATATAGGAATGTTTTAAGAAAGTACAAGGAAACCAGTCCACAGCCATGCTTTGAGAACTTAGTACCAGCTTTTGAGAGTATATAATGGTGAAAAGCATGTTTGTCTATAAAAGTACTGAGTAAAATTTATGTTACATTTTTGAAGGGTTCTTGAAAGATATAAAAAGGGGAAATTTCTTTGAGCAAGTGGGAATCTTCTCTTAGGCTGGGTGAGGACATGCTAAGAGTTGGAGAAAGAGACAAGGACATCGAGAGGGAGAGAGAGAGACTGGAAAAGCTGTTGGACATCTGCTGTTCCCTCTAGCAGTATATTGTATAGAGTAGCTTTGTAATTGGTTGATAAATATTATTTTTTCTTGTTTACTACTTTATGAAGCATTTTTCTTTTTGTATTTTATTTTATATATGTCAATTTATTTTTTTTATAATTTTTTATAACCTCTAGCGTGTATACTTTGTTTGTGGATATCTCTTGCTGCTGAATCATTTTATACCATTCTTTGCAAAGACAGGACAGCTCAGTCTTTTAAAGGCAGAGGAGGTGGAATTGCTTTATGATTAACTCATCGTGGTGCACATACCTGTCTCAGTCCTGCTCACCCAACCTGGAATGTTGAGCAATCAAATGTCATCCATTTTACCCATCAAGGGAGATTGCCAGGTAGTGATGTACATTCCACCTCAAGCCAACATCAGGTAGGCATTGGAAGAGCTGAGCACCATGATCAGCAGGCACAAAGCAGTGTACCCTAATGGCTTCCCTATCATTACAGTGGGATTTCAATCATGCCAGCTTGAAGATGTCTCTGAACAACTACCACCAACATATCACTTGTGGAACCAGAGAAGCCAACACATTTGACCATTGTTATACGACCATCAAGTACCCTTTCAGTGCTATCCCACATCCACACTTTGGAAAGTCCGATCAGCTGGTTGTACTTCTACAACCATCATATAGGTAGAGACTAAAGACCACAGCACCAGTGGCAAGGACCAAGAAGTTATCATCAGGATGAAGCACCTTCAATAACTCCAAAAGACTGAAGTAGGATAAATACTGAAAGGCCTTTATTCGCTGTACAATACGACCTCCATGCTGAGAGTCTGCCCCTGGACTGAGGGGGAGGGGCAAGGCGAAATCACCTTTATTCAGGAGTCTGCGGGAGGAGCCACAGGGGCAGTCAGCAGAGGGGTGTGTCCAGACAGGTAACCCAGTTACAACATATATGTGATTTACCACACAGGAGAATCAGAGGAGCATTTTCAGGACTGCTTTGAATCCGTGAATATGCCACAGTTGTCACTAACTTCATCACAATCTGTGTGGATGAGTGTGCGCCTTTGAAAATGTACTAGACATACCCAAACAAAAGCCATGAATGAACCAGGAGATTAGTAGCTAGCTGAGGGCTAGATCTGTGGCATTCAAGACCGGTGATCCAGAACTATACAAGAAGTCCAGGTACAACCTATGGAAGGATATTTAAAAAATTTTAAAAACTCTGATTGAGTTTAACCATATAACAATTACAGCACGGAAACAGGCCATCTTGGCCCTTTTAGTCCATGCCGAACTCTTACTCTCATAATGGTTAGAAATACTCTCCACTCTCCCCTCCTACCCCTCCTCACGGTCCCCCACCCTGCTCTCATGACTATACTCCTCCCCCACACAAAACCACCATGGTGAGCTTCACGGCTGAACAGGTGAGAAGACAACTGAAATGTCTCAACCCAAGCAAGGCTGCAGGACCGGATGGTGTCAGTACCAGGGTGCTCAAAGCCTGTGCCCCTCAGCTATGTGGAGTACTTCACCATGTATTCAACCTGAGCCTGAGGCTCCGGAGGGTTCCTGTACTGTGGAAAACATCCTGCCTCGTCCCTGTGCCGAAGACACCATGCCCCAGCAGCCTCAATGACTACAGACCGATGGTATTGACCTCCCACATCATGAAGACCCTGGAAAGACTTGTTCTGGAGCTGTTCCGGCCTATGGTCAGGCCACACTTAGATCCTCTCCAGTTCACCTACCAGCCCCAATTAGGAGTTGAGGATGCCATCGTCTACCTGCTGAACCGTGTCTATGCCCACCTGGACAAGCCAGCGAGCACTGTGAGGGTCATGTTTTTTGACTTCTCCAGTGCGTTCAACACCATCCGCCCTGCTCTGCTGGGGGAGAAGCTGACAGTGATGCAGGTGGATGCTTCCCTGGTGTCATGGATTCTTGATTACCTGACTGGCAGACCACAGTACGTGTGCTTGCAACACTGTGTGTCCGACAGAGTGATCAGCAGCACTGGGGCTCCACAGGGGACTGTCTTGTCTCCCTTTCTCTTCACCATTTACACCTCGGACTTCAACTACTGCACAGAGTCTTGTCATCTTCAGAAGTTTTCGGATGACTCTGCCATAGTTGGATGTATCAGCAAGGGAGATGATGTCGAGTACAAGGCTACTGTAGGAAACTTTGTCACATGGTGTAAGCAGAATTATCTGCAGCTTAATGTGAAAAAGACTAGGGAGCTGGTGGTAGACCTGAGGAGAGCTAAGGTACCGGCGACCCCTGTTTTCATCCAGGGGGTCAGTGTGGACAGGGTGGAGGATTACAAATACCTGGGGATACGTAAATAAACTGGACTGGTCAAAGAACACTGAGGCTGTCTACAAGAAGGGTTAGAGCCGGCTCTATTTCCTGAGGGAGACTGAGGTCCTTTAACATCTGCCGGACGATGCTGAGGATGTTCTATGAGTCTGTGGTGGCCAGTGCTATCATGTTTGCTGTTGTGTGCTGGGGCAGCAGGCTGAGGGTGGCAGACACCAACAGAATCAACAAACTTATTCGAAAGGCCAGTGATGTTGTGGGGATGGAACTGGACTCTCTCACGGCAGTGTCTAAAAAGAGGATGCTGTCTAAGTTGCATGCCATCTTGGTCAATGTCTCCCATCCACTACATAATGTACTGGTTGGGCACAGGAGTACATTCAGCCAGAGACTCATTCCGCCAAGATGCAGCATAGAGTGTCATAGGAAGTCATTCCTGCCTGTGGCCATCAAACTTTACAACTCCTCCCTTGGAGGGTCAGACACCTTGTGCCGATAGGCTGGTCCTGGACTTATTTCATAATTTACTGGCATAACTTACATATTACTATTTAACTATTTATGGTTCTATTACTATTTATTATTTATGGAGCAACTGTAACGAAAACCAATTTCCCCCTGGGATCAATAAAGTATGACTATGACTATGACTATGACTATGAAATAGAATTGGTTGCACATCAGATCTGGCAGGGTTTGTATGCCATTACTTCCTACAAAGCAAAACTTAACATCAAGTCTCAGATGAGCTCAATGCTTTTTATGCATGATTTGAAAGAGAGAATAAAACTACATCCGTGTGAATCCCTGCAGCACCTGAACAGTAATCTCTATCTCGGAGGCCAAAATTAGAACATCTTTCAAGAACCATAGAACCATAGAACCATAGAAACTACAGCACAGAAACAGGCCCTTTGGCCCTTCTTGGCTGTGCCGAACCATTTTCTGCCTAGTCCCACTGACCTGCACACGGACCATATCCCTCCATACACCTCCCATCCATGTATCTGTCCAATTTATTCTTAAATGGTAAAAAAGAACCCACATTTACCACCTCATCTGGCAGCTCATTCCATACTCCCGCCACTCTCTGTGTGAAGAAGTTCCCTTCAAACTTTTCCCCCCTCACCCTTAACCCATGTCCTCTGGTTTTTTTTCTCCCCTTGCCTCAGTGGAAAAAGCCTGCTTGCATTCTCTCTATCTATACCCATCATAATTTTATATACCTCTATCAAATCTCCCCTCATTCTTCTACGCTCCAGGGAATAAAGTCCTAACCTATTCAACCTTTCTCTGTAACTGAGTTTCTCAAGTCCCAGCAACATCCTTGTAAACCTTCTCTGCACTCTTTCAACCTTATTTATATCCTTCCTGTAAATTGGTGACCAAAACTGAACACAATACTCCAGATTTGGCCTCACCAATGCCTTATACAACCTCATCATAACATTCCAGCTCTTATACTCAATACTTCGATTAATAAAGGCCAATGTACCAAAAGCTCTCTTTACGACCCTATCTACCTGTGACAACACTTTTAGGGAATTTTGTATCTGTATTCCCAGATCCCTCTGTTCCACTGCACTCCTCAGTGCCTTACCATTAACTCTGTATGTTTTACGTTGGTTTGTCCTTCCAACGTGCAATACCTCACACTTGTCTGTATTAAACTCCATCTGCCATTTTTCAGCCCATTTTTCCAGCTGGTCCAAGTCCCTCTGCAGGCTCTGAAAACCTTCCTCACTGTCTACTACACCTCCAATCTTTGTATCATCAGCAAACTTGCTGATCCAATTTACCACATTATCATCCAGATCATTGATATAGATGACAAATAACAATGGACACAGCACTGATCCCTGTGGCACACCACTAGTCACCGGCCTCCGCTCAGAGAAGCAATTCTCTACCACCACTCTCTGGCTTCTTCCATCGAGCCAATGTCTAATCCAATTTACCACCTCTCCATGTATACCTAGCGACTGAATTTTCCTAACTAACCTCCCATGCGGGACCTTCTCAAAGGCCTTACTGAAGTTCATGTAGATAATATCCACTGCCTTCCCTTCATCCACTTTCCTGGTAACCTCCTCGAAAAACTCCAACAGATTGGTCAAGCATGACCTACCATGCACAAAGCCATGTTGACTCTCCCTAATAAGTCCCTGTCTATCCAAATGCTTGTAGATTCTGTCTCTTAGTACTCCCTCCAATAACTTACCTACTACTGACGTTAAACTCACCGGCCTATAATTTCCTGGATTACTTTTCGATCCTTTTTTAAACAACGGAACAACATGAGCCACTCTCCAATCCTCCGGCACTTCACCCGTAGACAGCGACATTTTAAATATTTCTGCCAGAGCCCTCGCAATTTCAACACTAGTCTCCTTCAAGGTCCGAGGGAACACCCTGGCAGGTCCCGGGGATTTATCCACTTTAATTTTCCTCAAGACAGCAAGCAACTCCTCCTTTTCAATCTTTACAGTTTCCATGGTCTCACAACTTGATTCCCTCAATTCCATAGATTTCACACCAGCTTCCTTAGTAAATACAGACGCAAAAAACCTATTTAAGATCTCCCCCATTTCCTTTGGTTCCGCACAAAGCCGACCACTCTGATCTTCAAGAGGACCAATTTTATCCCTTACAATCCTTTTGCTCTTAATATACTTGTAAAAGCTCTTTGGATTATCCTTCACTTTGACTGCCAAGGCAACCTCATGTCTTCTTTTAGCCCTCATGTCTTCTTTTAGCCCTCCTTAAGAATTTCTTTCTTAAGTATTTTCTTGCACTTCTTATACTCCTCAAGCACCTGATTTACCCCCTGTTTCCTATACATTTCATACAATTCCCTCTTCTTCTTTATCAGAGTTGCAATATCCCTTGAGAACCAAGGTTCCTTATTCCTATTCAACTTGCCTTTAATCCTGACAGGAACATACAAACTCTGCACTCTCAAAATTTCCTCTTTGAAGGCTTCCCACCTACCAATCACATCTTTTCCAGAGAACAGCCTGTCCCAATCCAAGCTTTTTAGATCCTTTCTCATTTCTTCAAATTTGGCCTTCTTCCAGTTCAGAACCTCAACCCTAGGACCAGTTCTATCCTTGTCCATGATCAAATTGAAACTAATGGTGTTATGATCACTGGAACCAAAGTGCTCCCCTACACAGATTTCTGTCACTTGCCCTAATTCGTTTCCTAACAGGAGATCCAATATTGCATCCCCTCTAGTTGGTCCCTCTATATATTGATTTAGAAAACTTTCCTGAATACATTTTACAAACTCTAAACCATCTAGACCCCTAACAGTATGGGAGTCCCAATCAATGTATGGAAAATTAAAATCCCCTACCACCACAACTTTATGTTTCCTGCAGTTGCCTGCTATCTTTCTGCGTATTTGCTCTTCCAAGTCTCGTTGACTATTGGGTGGTCTGTAATACAATCCCACTAATGTGGCCATACCTTTCCTGTTTCTCAGCTCCACCCATAAGGACTCAGTAGACAAGCCCTCTAATCTGTCCTGCCTGAGCACTGCTGTAATATTTTCCTTAACAAGCAATGCTACTCCCCCACCTTTCATTCCTCTGCCTCGATCACATCTGAAACATCGGAACCCTGGAATATTAAGCTGCCAGTCCTGCCCCTCCTGTAGCCAAGTTTCACTAATTGCTACAACATCATAATTCCACGTGTCAATCCACGCCCTCAACCCATCCGCCTTCCCCGCAATACTCCTAGCATTGAAATATATACACCTCAGAAGATTTTTACCACCACTCACAACCTTTCTATCAGCGGATTTGCTTAAACTTTCAACATCATTTATTTTCACTCCAGCCACACTGTCAGCTCTGGCACTCTGGTTCCCATCCCCCTGCAAATGTAGTTTAAAGCCTCCCCAATAGCACTAACAAACCTCCCTGAAAGGATATTGGTCCCCCTGTGGTTCAAGTGTAACCCGTCTCTCTTGTACAGGTCCCACCTGCCCCAGAAGAGGTCCCAATTATCCTGAAATCTGAAACCCTGCCCCCTACACCAGTTCCTCAGCCACTTGTTCCATCCTATTCCTACCCTCACTGGCACCTAGCACAGGTAGCAATCCTGAGATCACCACTCTCGAGGTCCTGCTTTTCAACTTCCTACCAAGCTCTCTATACTCACTCTCCAGGACCTCCTCACTCTTCCTTGCTATGTCATTGGTACTGATGTGCACCACGACATCTGGCTGGTCACCCTCCCACTTCAGAATGTCATGCAATCGATCAGAGACATCCTTGACCCTGGCACCCAGGAGGCAACAAACCATCCTGGATTCTCTGTCACGACTACAGAACCTTCTATCTGCACCTCTAACTATCGAGTCCCCTATCACTACCGCTCTCCTCTTTTCCCCCCTCCCTTCTGCACTGCAGAGCCAGACTCAGTGCCAGAGATCCGGCTACTGCGGCTAGTCCCAGATAAGTCATCCCCCCGAACAGTATCCAATGCGGTATACTTGTTGTTGAGGGGAATGGCCACAGGGGAACCCTGCTCTTCCTGCCCTTTCCCCTTCCCTCGCCTGACAGTGACCTAATTTTCTGTCCTCTGCTCCTTTGGCATAACTACCTCCCTGTAGCTACTATCTATAATCTCCTCATTCTCCCGAATGATCCGCAGGTCATCCAGCTCCTGCTCCAGTTCCCTAACGCGGTTTGTCAGGAGCTGCAGCTGGATGCACTTCCTGCAGGTGTCATTGTCAGGGACACCAGAGGTCTCCCTGACTTCCCACATCCTGCAAGAGGAGCATTCCAACATCCTGCCTGGCATTCTCTCTACGCTAGACAATCTGAACAAAAAACTTACCAGAACCTAGCCTGACCTCTGCCTGTTCTTGCCGAAGCCTGTTTGAGCCAAAACCATCCCACTCTGACTCAGTCCATTCCGACGATGGCCACTACAACGATGGCCGCTGTATATGGTGGTCTGCTTTTTACACCTTGGCGCACTACGTCACGCGTCTGCGCAGTGCAGACCCTTCTCCCCGAGCAGTGTTTAAAAAAATGACTTTTTCTACCGAATCGTCGCAAGATGTCAGACCATGATAGTGTACCTGGTTGGGCACTGAAAACCTGTGTCAACCAACAGGTGGGAGTGTTCAAGGGCATCTTCAATCTCTCGTTGCTGCAGTCTGAGTTTCCCACCTGCCTTAAAATGGTGACAATCATACCAGTGCCCAAGAAGAGCAGGGTGAGCTGCCTCAACAATTATCACAGAGTGACACTCACATCTATTGTGACGAAGTGCTTTGAGAGATTGGTCATGGCCAGAATCAAATCCAGCCGAAGCAAGGACCTGAACCTGCCTACTTACTTACCTGAATTTGCCTATCGCCATAATAGGTTTAAGCAGATGCAATCTTATTGGCTCTCCACTTGGCCTTGGATCACCTGGACGATAGTAATACCTACGTCAGGCTGATGTTTATTGACTATGTACAGCTCAACATTCAGTACAAACATACCCTCAACAAGCTCCAACACCTGGGCCTGTGTACCTCCCTCTGCAACTGGATCTTTTACTTCCTCTCTGGGAGACCACGGTCTGTGTGGATTGGAAATAATATCTCCTCCTCATTGACAATCAATACTGGCGCACCTTAAGTGTGCCTACTGTTCTACTCTCTCTACACCCATGTGGCTAGGCACAGTTCAGACGTCTTCTATAAATTTGCCAAAGACACAACTATTGTTGGCAGAATTTCGGATTGAGATGAGGTGCATACAGTAGCGAGATAGATCGGCTGGTTAAGTGTGTGACTAATACAACCTTGCACTCATTGTCAGTAAGACCAAGGAATTTGTTTCAAAGGTTTCAAAGGTATCAAAGGTACATTTAATGTCAGAGAAATGCATACAATATACATCGTGAAATGCTTTTTCTTCGCAACCATCCACAAAACAGAGGAGTGAGTGAACGACAGTTAAATGTTAGAACCTCAAAGTCCACCTCCCTCCCGCTCCACTCCCTCCCATGCGTAAGCGGCAGCAAGCAACAATCCCCCCTCCCCCCACCGGCAAAAAAAACATTGGCACCCACCACCAAGCACTCAAGCATGAGCAAAGCAACAGCAAAGACACAGTCTTGCAGTACTCCAAAGACTACATTGTTCACCTGGCATTTGACATACCACAGGAGAAAGAGATTTCTCTGTTTCACAGCGAGAGAGGAGACATTTCAAACAACTCACTGGTTTACGATGCTAAAATTCTGTTGCATTGATTCTTCCAAGCCCTCTGTCCAAAGACCTCGGGTCTCCGGGCACACAGCCTTAGATCTTCCATCTCCCACGACACCCCAGTCTTCTGCTTGGACACCGACCTCCAATCCTCTTGTCTCCAGAGCCATGAAAACTCGGTCCTCCTAGGGCGAGTGGAGCTCTTAAGCCAAGTCTTTGCCATGCCGAACAACGGCCAGTTGTAAAACCCCAAGGGCAGGTCCTATTCCCGCAAAGAACCATAGTCAGCGTGTAACTCCAGGTTAGGGTCTTCAAAAGAACCCTGAAAGTGAAAAATAGAGGTATTAAAGATGGAAATAGAGCTGCTTCCAGAGATGCAAGCAAAGGAGTCGGTGTTAGGCGCCATTAACCCTCCTAAGCTCTGCCTGTTTGTGGATTTCAGGAAAGGGAAGTTGAGGGAATATACACCAGTCCTCATTAAGGATCATCAGTAGAAAGGATAAGCAGTTTCCAGTTCCTGAGTGTCAAAATCATTGGGTATATTTAAGGTAGACATTGGTAGATTCTTTATTAGTCAGGGTGCGAAGGGATATGGAGAGAAAGCAGGAGATTGAGAGGGAAATGGATCAGCCATGATGAAGTGGCAGAGCAGACTCAATTGGCCAAATGGCCTAATTCTGATGGTATATCTTACGGTCTTATGGTCTAAGACACACACTCAGTGTTTCAGGAACAACTTCTTCCCCTCCACCATCAGATTTTTGAATAGACAATGAATCCTTGAACACCTCCTCTTTAGTTTTTCTCCTCTCTTTTTGCATTAATTTTAATATATATTTTGTATTATAATTTATAGCTTTTAGAAATTATTATGTATTGCAATGTTCTGCTGCCACCAAACTAAACATTTCACTATATATACTATTGATATTAAATTGAATTCTGATTCCCTCATGGATGAGGTAAAGCTTACAGCCTGATGCTAAGGGCTATAAGATTGACCTCACCCACGGAATCCAGCTCATATCCCTAACTGATTAATCTGTAATATGGTCTGAATCTTAATGACATTAGATGGCATCTAATGGCAATGTTGATGACTCTATCCATCACTGCGCTGATAATGGAGAAGAGTCTGATGGTGTGTTAATTATTGAGGTTGACTGTCCTGTTTTTATTTGTGGCTGGGACGCATTTGGGCAATTTTCCAACTAGTTGGTAGATTGCCATATTATGATTGCACTGAGCTAGATTGGAAAAGGGTGTGATGTTATAGTTTAGATCGTGGGAGAACTGAGAAACCAGCTCCATCCAGTCCACGAATGACTGATTGACTGGTCAAATTGATTACCTGTGATAACTCATACCTCATCCAATGACATGCACCGTGCACAGTTTGCCAATGCCCTCCTGTTTAAAGTTATTCTTTTTTTAAATATAATTTTTATTGAGTCTTTGAAATGATTACATAGAATGAAAATATCTACCCTCCCCCCCCTCTTAACCCTCCCCCCCCCGATATACACCCCTACCTGAAAAAAAAGAAAAAAAAAGAAGAAAGAAGAACTGCCTGGATATTGGAAAGTTTCCACATGCTCCATGGGATTCAAAATAAATTTAGTATATTTATTTATTACTTTCCCCAAGGGACCAACATCTTTATCATCAATATGCCATCCTATCTTTTGTAAATATGGGCACCAAATATTCAAAAATGTATCATATTTATCTCTTAAATTATAAGTAATTTTTTCGAGTGGAATGCAACTAGAAATTTCATTATTCCAACGATCCATACTTAAATATGAATCCGATTTCCAAGTAACTGCTATAGCCTTCTTGGCTACTGCCAATGCAATTTTTATAAATTCTTTCTGATACTTATTCAGTTTAAGTTTTGGTTTTATCCCTTCAATATCATCTAATAGAAATAATATAGGGTTATGTGGAAGTTGAGTACCAGTAATTTGTTCCAATAAAACTCTTAAATTTATCCAAAAAGGTTGAATTTTGGAACAAGACCAAGTAGAATGTAAGGAAGTACCAATTTCTTGATTACACCAAAAGCATTGATCAGATAAGTTTGAATTTAATCTATTTATTTTTTGCAGTGTAATATATAATTGGTATAAAATTATATTGTACTAATCTAAGTTGTACGTTTATTGTACTTGTCATACTGTCAAGACAGTCTTGACTAATTTGTTTCATCAATATTAATATTCAGATCTGTTTCCCATTTTTGTTTTGACTTGTGGATTCCTTGTTTAATTGTCTGTTTTTGAATCAAATTATACATAAAAGAAATAATTTTTTAAATTTTTCCTTTTTGAATTAAAATTTCAATTTCATTGGGTTTTGGCAAAAGTTTGACCCAGTTTGTCTTTTAAATAAGCCCTTAATTGAAGGTAACAAAAGAAAGTGTTATCTGATATTTTACATCTATTCATTAATTGTTCAAATGACATCAATATACCTCATTCATAACAGTCTCCTATAGATCTAATCCCTTTTTGGTACCAATTATATGAAAGTTGATTATCCATTGTAAAAGGAATAACTGTTTAAAGTTATTCTTGATTTCAAGTCTGTCTGGAAGTCCCTTTGTTTCCCTTACCCCCTTAAGAGGTCCCCTAAGATCTATCTTAATACTAACACCATCTTGTGGGAATCGATGTCAAATTTTCTTCAACACTGCTCCTCTGGAGTCCTTGGTATGTTAAAGGTACTATATGAATACCAGTTCTTCCTGTTTTCTCAGTATATTGTTCTGTGGATAATTAGAAAAATAGAAACATAGAAAAAACTACAGCACAATACAGGCCCTTCGGCCCACAAAGCTGTGCCAAACATGTCCTTACCTTAGAACTACCTAGGCTTACCCATAGCCCTCTATTTTTCCAAGCTCCATGTATTCATCCAGGAGTCTCTTAAAAAACCCTATTGTTTCCGCTTCCTCCAGCAGCCCATTGCACACACTCATCACTCTCTGTGTGAAAAACTTACCCCTGACATCTCCTATGTACCTACTTCTAAGCACATTAAAACTAAGCCCTCTCGTGCCAGCCATTTCAGCCCTGGGAAAAAGCCTCTGACTATCCACATGATCAATGCCTCTCATCATCTTGTACACCTCTATCAGGTCACCTCTCATCCTCTATCGCTCCAAGGAGAAAAGGCCAAGTTCACTCAACCTATTCGCATAAGACATGCTCCCCAATCCAGGCAACATCCTTGTAAATCTCCTCTGCACCCTTTCTATGGTTTCCACGTCCTTCCTGTAGTGAGGCAACTAGAACTAAGCACAGTACTCCAAGTGGGGTCTGACCAGGGTCCTATCCAGCTGCAACATTACTTCTCGGCTCTTAAACTCAATCCCACGATTGATGAAGGCCAATGCACCGTATACCCTCTTAACCAAAGAGTCAATCTGTGCAGCAGCTTTGAGAGTCCTATGGATTTGGACCCCGAGATCCCTCTGATCCTTCACACGACCAAGATTCTTGCCATTATTGCTATATTCTGCCGTCATATTTGACCTACCAGAATGAACCACCTCACACTTATCTGAGTTGAACTCCATCTGCCACTTCTCAGCCAGTTTTGCATCCTACCAATGTTCCACTGTAAACTCTGACAGCCCTCCACACTATCCACAACAGCCCCAACCTTTATCTCATCAGCAAATTTACTAACCCATCCCTCCACTTCTTCATCCAGGCCACTTACAAAAATCACGAAGAGTAGAGGTCCCAGAACAGATCCCTGAGGCACACTACTGGTCACTGACCTCCATGCAGAATATGAGCTACCTACAATCACTCTTTGCCTTCTGTGGGCAAGCCAGTTCTGAACCCACTAAGAAATTTCCCCTTGGATCCCATGCCTCCTTACTTTCTCAATAAGTCTTGCATGGGGTACCTTATCAAATGCCTTGCTAAAATCCGTATACACTACATCTACTGCTCTACCTTCATCAATAAGTTTAGTCACATTCTCAGAAAGTTCAATCAGGCTTGTACGGCACAGCCTGCCTTTGACAAAGCCTTGCTGACCATTCCTAATCATATTATGCCTCTCCAAATGTTCATAAATCCTGCCTCACAGGATCTTCTCCATCAGCTTACTGAAGTAAGACTCATCACTGAAGTAAGACTCACTGGTCTATAATTTCCTGGTCTATCTCTACTCCTTTTTTTGAATAAGGGAACAACATCCACAACCCTCCAATCCTCTAGAACCTCTCCCGTCCTCATTGATGATGCAAAGATCATCGCCAGAGGCTCAGCAATCTCCTCCTTCACTTCCCATGGTAGCCTGCGGTATATCCTGTCTGGTCCCGGTGACTTATCCAACTTGATGCTTTCCAAAAGCTCCAGTACATCCTCTTCCTTAATATCTACATGCTCAAGTTTTTCAGTCGGCTGCAAGTCATCCCTACAATCGCCAAGATTTTTTTCCGTAGTAAACACTGAAGCAAAGTATTCATTAAGCACCTCTGTCATCTCCTCCGGTTTCATACACACTTTTCCACTGTCACGCTTGATTGGTCCTATTCTCTCACATCTTATCCCCTTGCTCTTCACATACTTGTACAATTCCTTGGGGTTTTCCTAAATCCTGTCTGCCTAGACCTTCTCATGGCCCCTCTGGCTCTCCTAATTTAATTCTTAAGCTCCTTCCTGCGAGCCTTATAGTCTTCTAGATCTCTATCATTACCTAGCTTTTCTAACCTTTCGTAAGCTCTTCTTTTCTTCTTGACTCGATTTACAACAGCCTTTGTACACCACAGTTCCTGTATCCTACCATCCTTTCCCTGTCTCACTGGAGTGTATCTACGCAGAACCCCACGCAAATATTCCCTGAACATTTGCCACATTTCTTCCATACATTTCCCTGAGAACATCTGATTCCAATTTATGCTTTCAAGTTCCTGCCTGGTAGCCTCTTACTCCAATTAAACGATTACCTAACTTGTCTGTTCCTATCCCTCTCCAATGCTATGGCAATGGAGATAGAATTGTGATCTCTATCTCCAAAATGCTCTCTCACTAAGAAACCTGACACCTGACCAGGTTCATTTCCCAATACCAGATCAAGTACAGCCTCTCTTCTTGTAGGCTTTTCTGAATATTGTGTCATAAAACCTTCCTGAACACAGTCTCTACCCCTAACAAACTCTACCCCATCTAAACCCCTCAATCTAGGGAGATGCCAATCAATATTTGGGAAATTAAAATTTCCTACCACAACAACCCTGTTATTATTACTCCTGTCCAGAATCTGTCTCCGTATCTGCTCTTCAATGTCCCTGGTACTATTAGGTGGTCTATAAAAAACACCCAGTGGAGTTATTGACCCCTTCCTGTTCCTAACTTCCACCCACAGAGACTCCGTAGACAATCCCTCCATGACTTCCTCCTCTTCTGCAGCCGTGACAATATCTCTGATCAATAATGCCATATCCCCACCTCTTTTGCCTCCCTCCCTGTCCTTTCTGAAACATCTAAAGCCCGGCACTTGAAGTAGCCATTCCTGCCCCTGCACCATCCAAGTCTCTGTAATGGCCACAACATCATAGCTCCAAGTGCTGATCCACACTCTAAGCTCATCCGCTTTATTCATAATGCTCCTCGCATTAAAATAGACACATCTCAAACCATCGGTCTGAGCACGTCCCTTCTCTATCACCTGCCTATCCTCCCTTTCGCACTGTCTCCAAGCTTTCTCTATTTGTAAGCCAACCTTCCTTTCCTCTGTCACTTCAGTTCGGTTCCCACCCCCCCAGCAATTTTTGTTTAAACTTTCCCCAATAGCCTTAGCAAACCTGCTTGCCAGGATATTGGTCCTCCTCAGTTTCAAGTGCAACCCATCCTTTTTATATAGGTCACACCTGCCCCAGAAGAGATCCCAAGGATCTAGAATCTGAATCCCTGCCCCTGCTGCAATCCCTCAGCCACACATTTATCCTCCACCTCATTCTATTCCTATACTCACTGTCACGTGGCACAGGCAGTAATCCCAAGATGACTCCTTTTGAGGTCCTGCTTCTCAACTTCCTTCCTAACTCCCTGTAGTCTGCTTTCAGGACCTCCTCCCTTTTCCTACCTATGACGTTGGTACCAGTATGTGCACGACCTCTGGCTGTTCTCCTTCCCAATTCAAGATATCGTGGACGTGATCAGAAAGATCCCGGACCCTGGCACCTGGGAGGCAAACCACCATCCGCGTTTCTTTCCTGCGTCCACACGTTTTACCAATACATATAATTCAATATACTCTATTGTACGTGATTCATTAACTATTTCACAGTTTACCTATAGCTTACCCAGTGTTGTGTACCATGGATATTCTGCAAATACCTGAATGTTAAAATTATCATTGTTTTTAAATTAATCCATGGCTTCATCTTCCCTATCACTGGAACACTGCACTCCTGTGATCATCCACGTTTTCTGTACCTTTCTAGTGTTGTCATGTTTGATCATTTCACCTTTAGGGATGTCATGCTGGACACTGCATAGTTCCTTAATGTAACATATCATATATATTTATCCCCACGTATTCAGATGCAGATTAATTTATTTATCATATATAAGATGTTTTTTTTGGAGCAGCTCATGGTTGAGCCCACTAGAGGATCGGTTATTTTGGACTAGGTGTTGTGCAATGATCTAGAATTGATTAGAGAGCTTAAGATAAAAGAACTCTTAGAGGAAAATTAAAGGTTGCATGGATGAACTACAACAATTGTTCATCCCAGTTTGGCAAAAGAATAAATCAAGGAAGGTAGTGCACCCGTGGCTGACATGAGAAATTAGGGATAGTATCAATTCCAAAGAAGAAGCATACAAATTAGCCAGAGAAAGTGGCTCACCTGAGTACTGGGAGAAATTCAGAGTTCAGCAGAGGAGGACAAAGGGCTTAATTTGGAAGGGGAAAAAAGATTATGAGAGAAAACTGGCAGGGAACATAAAAACTGACTGTAAAAGCTTTTATAGATATGTGAAAAGGAAAAGACTGGTAAAGACAAATGTAGGTCCCCTGCAGACAGAAACAGGTGAATTGATTATAGGGAGCAAGGACATGGCAGAACAATTGAATAATTACTTTGGTTCTGTCTTCACTAAGGAGGACATAAATAATCTTCCAGAAATAGTAGGGGACAGAGGGTCCAGTGAGATGGAGGAACTGAGCGAAATACATGTTAGTAGGGAAGTGGTGTTAGGTAAATTGAAGGGATTGAAGGCAGATAAATCCCCAGGGCCAGATGGTCTGCATCCCAGAGTGCTTAAGGAAGTAACCCAAGAAATAGTGGATGCATTAGTGATAATTTTTCAAAACTCGTTAGATTCTGGACTAGTTCCTGAGGATTGGAGGGTGGCTAATGTAACTCCACTTTTTAAAAAAGGAGGGAGAGAGAAACCGGGGAATTATAGACCAGTTAGCCTAACGTCGGTGGTGGGGAAACTGCTGGAGTCAGTTATCAAGGATGTGATAACAGCACATTTGGAAAGCGGTGAAATGATCGGACAAAGTCAGCATGGATTTGTGAAAGGAAAATCATGTCTGACGAATCTCATAGAATTTTTTGAGGATGTAACTAGTAGAGTGGATAGGGGAGAACCAGTGGATGTGGTATATTTGGATTTTCAGAAGGCTTTTGACAAGGTCCCACACAGGAGATTAGTGTGCAAACTTAAAGCACACAGTATTGGGGGTAAGGTATTGGTGTGGCTGGAGAGTTGGTTAGCAGACAGGAAGCAAAGAGTGGGAATAAACGGGACCTTTTCAGAATGGCAGGCGGTGACTAGTGGGGTACCGCAAGGCTCAGTGCTGGGACCCCAGTTGTTTACAATATATATTAATGACTTGGATGAGGGAATTAAATGCAGCATCTCCAAGTTTGCGGATGACACGAAGCTGGGTGGCAGTGTTAGCTGTGAGGAGGATGCTAAGAGGATGCAGGGTGACTTGGATAGGTTGGGTGAGTGGGCAAATTCATGGCAGATGCAATTTAATGTGGATAAATGTGAAGTTATCCACTTTGGTGGCAAAAATAGGAAAACAGATTATTATCTGAATGGTGGCCGATTAGGAAAAGGGGAGGTGCAACGAGACCTGGGTGTCATTATGCACCAGTCATTGAAAGTGGGCATGCAGGTACAGCAGGCGGTGAAAAAGGCGAATGGTATGCTGGTATTTATAGCGAGAGGATTCGAGTACAGGAGCAGGGAGGTACTACTGCAGTTGTACAAGGCCTTGGTGAGACCACACCTTGAGTATTGTGTGCAGTTTTAGTCCCCTAATCTGAGGAAAGACATCCTTGCCATAGAGCGAGTACAAAGAAGGTTCACCAGATTGATTCCTGGGATGGCAGGACTTTCATATGAAGAAAGACTGGATGAACTGGGCTTGTACTCGTTGGAATTTAGAAGATTGAGGGGGGATCTGATTGAAACGTATAAGATCCTAAAGGGATTGGACAGGCTAGATGCAGGAAGGTTGTTCCCGATGTTGGAGAAGTCCAGAACTAGGGGTCACAGTTTGAGGATAGAGGGGAAGCCTTTTAGGACCGAGATTAGGAAAAACTTCTTCACACAGAGAATGGTGAATCTGTGGAATTCTCTGCCACAGGAAACAGTTGAGGCCAGTTCATTGGCTATATTTAAGAGGGAGTTAGATATGGCCCTTGTGGCTACGGGGGTCAGGGGGTATGGAGGGAAGGCTGGGGCGGGGTTCTGAGTTGGATGATCAGCCATGATCATAATGGCGGTGCAGGCTCGAAGGGCCGAATGGCCTACTCCTGCACCTATTTTCTATGTTTCTATGTTTCTATGAAAGTGATTATAATATGATCGATTTCACCATGAATTTTGAGAAGGAAAAGCTGAAGTCAGATGTATCAGTATTACAGTGGAGTAAAGGGAATTATAAAGGTATGAGAGTGGAGATGGCCAAAATTGATTGGAAAAGAACACTGGCAGAGATGACAGCAGACCAGTAATGACTGGAATTTCTGAAAGCAATTCGGAAGGCACAGGATATATAAATCCCAAAGAGGAAGAATTATTCTAA
Source organism: Mobula birostris (assembly GCF_030028105.1). Taxonomy (NCBI): domain Eukaryota; kingdom Metazoa; phylum Chordata; class Chondrichthyes; order Myliobatiformes; family Myliobatidae; genus Mobula; species Mobula birostris. The sequence goes on along the minus strand of NC_092393.1, from coordinate 10,465,626 downwards.
AGGCAAAATGACACATCCATGGCTAACAAGAGAATCAAAGCCAGCATAAAAGCCAAAGAGTGGGCATATAATAGATCAAAAACTAGTGACGTCAGAGGATTGGGAAGCTTTCAAATACCATAAGACCATAAGATATAGGAGCAGAAGTAGGCCATTTGGCCATCGTGTCTTGCACCATTTAATCATGGGCTGATCCAATTCTTCCAGTCATCCGTACTTCCCTGCCTTCTCCCCATATCCTTTGATACCCTGGTTAATCAAGAACCTATCTATCTCTGCCTTAAATACACCCAATGACTTGGTCTCCACAGCCGCTTGTGGCAACCGATTCCACAGATTTACCACCCTCTGACTAAAGTAATTTCTCCATAACTCTGTTCTAAATGGACGTCCTTTAATCCTGAAGTCTTGCCCTCTTGCTCTAGACTCCCCTACCATGGGAAATAATTTTGCCATATCTAATCTGTTCAGGCCTTTTAACATTCAGAATGTCTAAGAGATCCCCCCATCATTCTCCTGAACTTCAGGGAATATATAGAAACATAGAAAACTTACAGCACAATACAGGCCTTTCAGCCCACAAAGCTGTACCGAACATGTCCTTACCTTAGAAATTACCAAGGGTTACTCATAGCCCTCTGTTTTTCTAAGTTCCATGTACCTATCCAGGAGTCTCTTAAAAGACCCCTCACCATCGTCGCCGGCAGCCCATTCCACGCACTCACCACTCTCTGCGTAAAAAACTTACCCCTGTCATCTCCTTCCAAGCACCTTAAAACTGTGCCCCCTCATGCTAGCCATAGGAATACAACCCAAGAGATGCCAGATGTTCCTCACACGGTGACCCTTTCATTCCTGAAATCATTCTCGTGAACCTTCTCTGAACTCTCTCCAATGTCAGTATTTATCCACCCTCAGACTTCCTGAGGACCTCCTCAGTCGTAATTTTCACTCACAAACTTCACTTTCCTTCTTCCATTCCGAAATTTCTTCTTATTTGGAATATATCTGTCTTGCACTTCCCTCATTTTTCGCAGAAACTCCAGCCATTGCTGCTCTGCTGTCTTTCCAGCAAATATCCCTTTCCAGTCAACTTCAGCCAGTTCCCCTTTCATGCCATTGTAATTCCTTCTATTCCACTAAAATACCAACACATTGGACTTTATTTTTTCCCTCTCAAATTTCAATCTGAACTCGATCATATTGTGATCACTGTTCCCTTAGGGTTCATTGCACAACACCCAATCCAGCACAGCCGATCCCCTAATGGGCTCAACAACAATCTGTACTAAAAAGTCATCCCTTAGAAATTCTACAAATTCTCTTTCTTGTTAAAATTCACATTGATTATCATGAAATTGCTTTTCTGACACACCTTTTCTATCTCCTGCGGTAAGTTATAATCCACATTTCAGTTCCTGTTTGGAGGCCTGTATACAACTGCCATTAGGGTCCTTTTACCCTTGCCATTTCTTAACTCAACCCATAGAGAGTCTACACCTTCCAATCCTATGTCATCTTTTTCCAAAGATTTAGTATTATTTCTTATACACAGAGCCACACCACCCCTCTGCCTTCAAACCAATCTTTCCAATATACCATATATCTTTGGATGTTCAGCTCTCAGTGGCAGCCATTCTTTAGCCAAGTTTCAGAGATGGCCACAACGTCATATTTGCCATTCTGTAGCTGAATTTCAAGATTGTTCGACATACCACAGGCTTTCTCTCTCCCTAATAAGGGAAAAAGAAATGTCTCCATTTCACAGTGAAAGGGGAGGCATAACAAACAACTCGCTGATTTATGGTGTTCAAGGTCTGTTGCGTCACTTCTTCCAAGCTCTTGAACTTCTGAGCTCTTTACTTTGTGGTTGCTACCATATAGCTTGCCAATGAAGACACTACCAAATGAAGATGAACTTCCAGGGTTCCTGGGTGTCAAAATCTTTGATTATCTATCCTAGGTCCAACATATTGATGCAATTACAAAAAAGGCACACAGTGGCTATATTTCATCAGGAGTTTGAGGAGATTTGGCATGCCACACATGCAAATTTTTACAGATGTACCATGAAGACTATTCTCACCGGTTGTATCACCATCTGGTATGGAGGGACACTGCACAGGATCAAAAAAGGTTGCAGAAAGTTGTAAACTCAGCCAGGTCCATCATGGACACTAACCTCCCCAACATCCTGGACATTTTCAAAAGGTGATGCCTCGAAAAGGATGTATCCATCATTAAGGATCTCTATCACTCAAGACATTTCCTTTTCTCATTGCTACCATCAAAGAGGAGGTACAGAGCCTGAAGACACACACTCATCATTTCAGAAATATCTTCTCCCCTTCACCATCATATTTCTGAATGGACAAGCCCATGAACACTACCTCAGTTTTTTTCCCCTCTTCTTGCACTACTTACTTAATTTAATTTTTTTATATATACTTATTGTAATTTATAGTTTTTAATTATTATATATTGTAATGTACCACTGCCGCAAAACAACAAATTTCATGATATATGCATTGAGGCTGATTCTGATTCTGAGGCAATTCTAATATGTTGACATTGATACGAGTCTCTGAGATCCAAACCATATAACTTCACCATGCTGCTCCAAGCTTTATAATTGCCAATGGGGAAATACTAATGATCAGAATCAGAATCAGAATCTGGTTTAATATCACTGGCATATGTTGTGAAATTTATTGTTTTCATGGCAGCAATATAACAGAGTAAAAAATAGAGGAATGGAACCATCTGGAAGAATTGTTGCTACTAATCCTTACAGATGATGCATTCCTTCCAAGATCACGAACAGTATCAGTCTGAAATAGAGCATAGCTTCGGAACAGATCCAAAGTGAATCTATTAATGTTGTGAATAATACTCAGGGAATATATCTGCCTCATGGTCCACCAAGGAAGTCGGAATCAGCCTAGATGTTCCATTGTTGTTGAAATGCGATTTCATACATTCACAAGTTCAAGATAATGCACAAAATCCCATGTGGAGCAGGAGATTCATTCCAGTTTACACATACAATGCATGGCCAGAGCATTGAATAATGTGCATTAAAAAAAACACTACTTTCAGATAAGACTCTGTATGAAATTTTCCACACTTCACATTGGTGTGCTCAGTCACTGGTTAAATACATGTCCTCAAGGTGTGAGTGTTGCTGGAAGTGGCAGTATTCATTATCCAATCCCTGTTCTTTAAGGTGACAGAGTAGGTTTCTTGGCCATTAAAGTGTTAGTCTGGCATTTCGTATAAGTCAGCCCAGGTAAGAACAACAGATTTCCTTCTGTGACTGACATCAGTGAATCAGCTTTGTTTCCAATCTAACAGCTTCAAGGCCACATTACTGATACAACCTTTTATTGTCCTAGTTTCGAGCATAAACTTGAAATTTTTATCTTGGCCCAAGACGTTGACTGTTTATTAAGTTCCATAGATGCTGCCTAACCTGCTAAGTTCCTCAAGCATTTGTGTGTGTTGCTTTGGATTTCCAGCATCTGCAGAATCTTTTGTATTTATAATTTAATGTTTCAGGTTTGAACTCAGCTTCTGTGGATTATTTCATTGCATTAACATTCAGGAGGGGTTAGTGAAGAATTTTGGACTGTATTAACTGTGGACTTGCTCTCTTTTCTTTTGTGGCTGCCCCAGGGAGAAGAGATGAAGGGTGAGAGGGATATGGAAGGGTGAAATGAAACCTCATGACACATTGTGGCCACCCTGGTGTAGAAAGGCTTGAGGGACTATCTACTTTTTCCCCACTCAACAATTTCCTGCCCCCACATCTCACTGTTTTTTTCTCTGTAATAAAATGCCACTAATGATGGGAATTAAAGGTCAAAAATGTTGGATATATTCAGCACATCAAGAAGGATCTGCGGAGACAAAAACAAATTAGTCTTTCATGTCACTGACCTTCACCTGAACTTACCATGACCTCTATGTTACTCACACAACACTCCTGATAATTAAATGCTTGTGTACTCCTTTCTTTGATAAGCCTCATTACTCATAGACATCAGCCAACATCATTGTCATTGCCTGATATGGCTGTTTATGAAATATGAGTTATTGTTGATGGCATTTGGAGATTTGTGTGAAGTTTCCAGTTCTAAAGAAACAATAGGCTCCAGCTGCGGGTATTGTGAGGTTGCAAAGACCCACTCCAGCATCTTCCGATGGAGCAGTAAGAAGACCTTTCACCCCAGATTTGGCATTTTAACTACCAGTTCAGTCCATCTCTTTGGCCATTCCCTCAAGTCGTGATGGATACTTTGTACGTTGCTGCCAAAGGTCTGACCTTACATCTTAGAATTAAAGGATGAAGCGGCTCAGCAGGCGACCATTTGAACCACTCTTCTGGCTCTTGCATTGAGCCATCTAATTAGATCCACACCACAATTCTCTCCCTGCAATTATTTGCCCTTCCAGCTTTTTGTTTGAATGCCATCGCCTGTATTAAATTTGCTTCCCTTCAGGCAGTGCAGAGTTGTCACTTTGATTCCTTGAGTGTTTTCACTATTGAACCCCCAGTACTGGATAATTCTAGGCTTGATCTAGCATGCATTGCATTGAGCCATCTAATTACATCCACACTACAATCCTCTCCCTGCAATTATTTGCCCAATTATCTGTGCCAAATATGGTGGTTATCCATCTTATCCAACGGTGACAGGAAACCTGTGTGGGAGAATTTTTAAAGTGGAAAAGCTGGGACAGTACCACTTTCTAGACCTTAGAAGTCCAAGTCCAGTGTTACACACAATGTCACAAACTGGGGTCTTCCTTGGTTGCAGTGGATGACCAGGACATCTTCTGTACCTCGTCATGCCCTTTGCATTCCATGTGGTGTTGCAGAAACACTTTCTTGGCCATTGGATCTCACTGTAGATATTATCCACCCAGATCTGACATTGCATGCTAGGGCAAGCATCTCCCTATCTCACTGGAGTATGAGGCCAACAGCTACCCTCACCTGGTTTAGTCCACCTATTGAAGCTGTGTACCAGGGCGTGGCAGGTGTCACATTCAAACATCTGAATGGAGCCACAGGTGAGAGTTGAGTGTCCAGGGGGGGGCCAAAGCTGAGTGAGCTGCCCGGAATGGACACAACAAACCCCTTCACCAGAGGTGCCATCCCTCCCTGTATATTCTGTATGTACTGTATATCTCATATCATATCACCACAAATCACCATATATGGCACCACTCAGTTCCAGCTCCTTTGTGCTCATCAACGAGACACAGAAGAGGCTATAAGGCTAGAACTTGTGGGTGTGAATTGGGATGATGTTTTTGCAGGGAAATGTACTATGGACATGTGGTCGATGTTTAGGGATCTCTTGCAGGATGTTAGGGATAAATCCCAGTGAGGAAGATAAAGAATGGTAGGGTGAAGGAACCATGGGTCATAAGTGAGGTGGAGAATCTAGTCAGGTGGAAGAACGCAGCATACATGAGGTTTAGGAAGCAAGGATCAGATGGGTCTATTGAGGAATATAGGGTAGCAAGAAAGGAGCTTAAGAAGGGGCTGAGGAGAGCAATAAGGGGACATGAGAAGGCCTTGGCAAGTAGGGTAAAGGAAAACCCCAAGGCATTCTTCAATTATGTGAAGAACAAAAGGATGACAGAAGTGAAGATAGATAGAACATAAATTAGAGATAAAGGTGGGAAGATATGCCTGGAGGCTGTGGAAGTGAGCAAGGTTCTCAATGAATACTTCTCTTAGGTATTCACCAATGAGAGGGAACTTGATGACAGTGAGGACAATATGAGCGAAGTTGATGTTGTGGAGCATGTTGATATTAAGGTGTTGGAATTGTTAAAATATATTAGTCCTCGGGACCTAACGGAATATTCCTCAGGGTGCTCCACAAGGTGAGGGAAGAGATTGCTGAGCCTCTGGCTAGGATTTTTATGTCCTCGTTGTCCACAGGAATGGTACCAGAGGATTGGAGGGAGGTGAATGTTGTCCCCTTGTTCAAAAAAGGTAGTAGGGATAGCCTGGGTAATTATACACCAGTGAGCCTTACGTTTGTGGTGGGAAAGCTGTTGGAAAAGATTCTTAGAGATAGGATATATGGGCATTTAGAGAATCATGGTCTGATCAGGGACAGTCAGCATGGATTTGTGAAGGGCAAATCATGTCTAACAAGCCTGATAGAGTTCTTTGAGGAGGTGACCAGGCATATAGATGAGGGTAATGATCTGCATAGATCTACATTTAGTAATGCACTTGACAGGGTTCCACACGGTAGGCTTATTCAGAAAGTCAGAAGGCATGGGATCCAGGGAAGTTTGGCCACGTGGATTCAGAATTGGCTTGCCTGCAGAAAGCAGAGGGTGGAGGTGGAGGGAATACATTCGGATTGGAGGGTTGTGACTAGTGGTGTCCCACAAGGATCTGTTCTGGAACCTCTATTTTTCATGATTTTTATTAACGACCTGGATGTGGGGGTAGAATGGTGGGTTGGCAAGTCTGCAGATGACACAAAGGTTGGTGGTGTTGTGGATAGTGTAGAGGATTGTCAAAGATTGCAGAGAGACATTGATAGGATGCAGAAGTGGGCTGAGAGGAGACATGATAGAGGCATACAAGATATTAAGAGGAATAGATAGAGTGGGCAGCCAGCACCTCTTCCCCAGGGCACCACGAGAGGACATGGCTTTAAGGTAAGGGGTGGGAACTTCAAGGGGGATATTAGAGGAAGGTTTTTTACTCAGAGAGTGGTTGGTGCGTGGAATGCACTGCCTGAGTCAGTGGTGGAGGTAGATACACTAATGAAATTTAAGAGACTACTAGACAGGTATATGGAGGAATTTAAGGTGGGGGGTTATATGAGAAGCAGGGTTTAACGGTCGGCACAATATTGTGGGCCGAAGGGCCTGTACTGTGCTGTACTGTTCTATGTTCTATATTCTATTTTACAGCACCATTTTCAAGAACAAGAGTTGTTCCTGGAGGTCTTTGTCTCCCTCAGATCCACTAAAACAGATTGTTATTTTCACCTGCTAATTACAAGACCATGGACTATACAAATTCTCTTCCATATTTTTACTATATTGCTCTCTTAGCTTTCTAAAAGCATTTAATTGATAGTAGACAATGGAGGACATCCAGTGTAGGACATACAGATGTGCAGAAAGCTTTGAACTTCCTGAACGCTAAAGGGAAGTTCCTGTGTGCCAACATTGTGATATTTGAAGATAGATCTGATTGGTCATAACCTTGTTTGATCCCACTTTGTCTATTATAAGCTATTGTTCAGTACAGGTGGTTAGGATGCAGAGGCTCCAATGTGGTAGTTGAAGAGTTTAACAATGACTTCTGCCTAGTTACTGCTCAGATGGGAAGGCCTGGAATGCGTCCCTAAAACATTACTGAGATACTGAGATAGGTAGTTTCTATCCCAAACATCAGAAAACAAGATTCTGATATGTCTGATCAAACTGAAGACCAACATATGAAGTTGAAAATCACTAGCGAATTCTCTATTTGAATCAGAGATCATAACTGGCTGGAAGAACTGTCAAGAGTTATTTCTATAACAGATGTATTTTTGATTTTTTGTGTTCTCTCTGTTGAAGCCCCGGTACTGGTTAGTTCTGGCCTTGATCCCACAACTTTACTCTGTTCATGGATCTCTGCATGCTTAAGGAAAGTCTGTTACAATTTAGCATCTGCAACTCTGGGTTCAGGAGGAAAAAGATTAGCCTGTGTCACCACTCTTTTCTCAGGATATGAGCAATACAGGCAAGACTAGTGCTTCCACTCAATCCTAACCGAGGTCTCCGGTTTGTATTCCAGTCATATAACCATGTGCAGATACTTTTTGTAGGTAAGTAGCCAGTTAATACTTTCTGTCAACATAACATCCCAATTGTCCCAACTTTCTGAGAGTAGCAATTTAGCATCTTGCAGAAGGATGGGAGAACAGGAAGATGCCTGGAGCTGCTGCCTCACAGCTGCAATGACTTGGGTTCAATCTTGACCTCAGGCACAGTGTGCATGAAGTTTTCATGTTCTCCCTATGTTCAATGAGGTTGCCATGGGATGGTCCATTTTCTACCCATTTTCCAAAGGTGAGCGGATTGGCATTGTAAACTATCTGTAATATGGGAAATATTACAGTTGATGGGAAAGTGGAGAGAATAAAATAGGATTAGTAAGGGATTAAAGTAAATAGATGGTTGATGGTTAGGATGGACTCAGTGGGTTAAAGGGTCAGCTTTCACATTGTATGAGATATTTCCCACTCACCCCACTGATGAGCTCTGGATCAATTTTGGTTGCAGAAATAAAAAGCACTGGAAAACTCTTTCATTGATGTAAATCTATTATAACCCATAATACAGGATGACTATTTTAACAGAAACTTGATACATTTCTCTAGGAAGAGGTACAGTCGACGTTTCAGGCCGAGACCCTTCGTCAGGACTAACTGAAGGAAGAGCTAGTAAGAGATTTGAAAGTGGGAGGGGGAGGGGGAGATCCAAAATGATAGGAGAAGACAGGAGGGCAAGGGATGGAGCCAAGAGCTGGACAGTCGATTGGCAAAAGGGATATGAGAGGATCATGGGACTGGAGGCCCAGGGAGAAGGAAAAGGGGGAGGGGGGAAAATCCCAGAGGATGGGCAAGGGGGATAATCAGAGGGACAGAGGGAGAAAAAGGAGAGAGAGAGAAAGAATGTGTGTATATAAATAAATAACGGATGGGGTACGAGGGGGAGGTGGGGCATTAGCGGAAATTAGAGAAGTCAATGTTCATGCCATCAGGTTGGAGGCTACCCAGACGGAATATAAGGTGTTGTTCCTCCAACCTGAGTGAGGCTTTATCTTTACAGTAGAGGAGGCCGTGGATAGACATATTAGAATGTGAATGGGATGTGGAATTAAAATGTGTGGCCACTGGGAGATCCTGCTTTCTCTGGCAGACAGAGCGTAGGTGTTCAGCAAAACGATCTCCCAGTCTGCGTCGGGTCTCGCCAATATATAGAAGGCCACATCGGGAGCACCGGACGCAGAATATCACCCCAGCCGACTCACAGGTGAAGTGTCGCCTCACCTGGAAGGACTGTCTGGGGCCCTGAATGGTGGTATGGGCATGTGTAGCACTTGTTCCGCTTACAAGGATAAGTGCCAGGAGGGAGATCAGTGGGGAGGGATGGGGGGGTCGAATGGACAAGGGAGTCGCATAGGGAGCGATCCCTGTGGAAAGCAGAGGGGGGGAAGGAAAGATGTGCTTAGTGGTGGGATCCCGTTGGAGGTGGCGGAAGTTACGGACCCAGAGGCTGGTGGGGTGGTAGGTGAGGACCAGGGGAACCCTATTCCCAGTGGGGTGACGGGAGGATGGAGTGAGAGCAGATGTGTATGAAATGAGGGAGATGTGTTTGAGAGCAGAGTTGATGGTGGAGGAAGGGAAGCCCCCTTCTTTAAAAAAGGAGGACATCTCCCTCGTCCTGGAATGAAAAGCCTCATCCTGACAGCAGATGCGATGGAGACGGAGGAATTGTGAGAAGGGTTGCTCCTGCCCCATTGAACTCATTTCTGCATACCTCAATACGATTTTATCCCCCCTACCTATGTTCAATCCCTTCCTACCTATGTTCGTGACACTTCTCACGCTCTTAAACTTTTCGATGATGTTAAGTTCCCTGGTCCCCACCCGCTTTATTTTCACTATGGATGTCCAGTCCCTATATACTTCCATCCCTCATCAGAAAGGTCTCAAAGCTCTCCGCTTCTTTTTGGATTCCAGACCTAATCAGTTCCCCTCTACCACCACTCTGCTTCGTCTAGCGGAATTAGTCCTTACTCTTAATAATTTCTCCTTTGGTTCCTCCCACTTCCTCCAAATTAAAGGTGTAGCTATGGGCACCCGTATGGGTCCTAGCTATGCCTGTCTTTTTGTTGGCTCTGTGGAACAATCTATGTTCCAAACCTATTCTGTTATCTGTCCCCAACTTTTCCTTCGCTACATCGACGACTGCATTGGTGCTGCTTCCTGCATGCATGCTGAACTCGTTGACTTCATTAACTTTGCCTCCAACTTTCACACTGCCCTCAAGTTTACCTGGTCCATTTCCGACACCTCCCTCCCCTTTCTAGCTCTTTCTGCCTCTAACTCTGGAGACAGCTTAACTACTGATGTCTACTATAAGCCTACTGACTCTCACAGCTATCTGGACTATTCCTCTTCTCACCCTGTCTCTTGCAAAAATGCCATCCCCTTCTCACAATTCCTCTGTCTCCACTGCATCTGCTCTCAGGATGAGGCTTTACATTCCAGGACTAGGAAGATGTCCTCCTTTTTTAAAGAAAGGGGCTTCCCTTCCTCCACCATCAACTCTGCTCTCAAAAGCATCTCCCCATTTCACACACATCTGCTCTCACTCCATCCTCCCGCCACCCCACTAGGAATAGGGTTCCGCTTGTCCTCACCTGCCACCCCACCAGCCTCCGGGTCCAACATATTATTCACCGTAACTTCCGCCACCTCCAACGGGATCCCACCACTAAGCACATCTTTCCCTCCCCCCCCCCCGCTTTCCGCAGAGATCGCTCCCTATGCGACTCCCTTGTCTATTCGTCCCCCCCATCCCTCCCCACTGATCTCCCTCCTGGCACTTACCTTTGTAAGCGGAACAAGTGCTAAACATGCCCTTACACTTCCTCCCTTACCACCATTCAGGGCCCCAGACAGTCCTTCCAGGTGAGGCGACACTTCACCTGTGAGTTGGCTGGGGTGATATACTGTGTCTGGTGCTCCCGATGTGGCCTTCTATATATTGTCGAGACCCGACGCAGACTGGGAGACCGCTTTGCTGAATACCTGCACTCTGTCCGCCAGAGAAAGCAGGATCTCCCAGTGGCCACACATTTTAATTTCACATCCCATTCACATTCTGATATGTGTATCCACTGCCTCCTCTACTGTAAAGGTGAAGCCGTACTCAGGTTGGAGGAACAACACCTTATATTCCGTCTGGGTAACCTCCAACCTGATGGCATGAACATTGACTTCTCTAATTTCTGCTAATGCCCCACCTCCCCCTCGTCCCCCATCCGTTATTTATATATATACACACATTCTTTCTCTCTCTCTCTCTCCTTTTTCTCCCTCTGTCCCTCTGACTATACCCCTTGCCCATCGTATGGGTTCCCCCCTCCCCTTTTCCTTCTCCCTGGGCCTCCAGTCCCATGATCCTCTCATATCCCTTTTGCCAATCACCTGTCCAGCTCTTGGCTCCATCCCTCCCCTTCCTGTCTTCTCCTATCATTTTGGATCTCCCCCTCCCCCTCCCACTTTCAAATCTCTTACTAGCTCTTCCTTCAGTTAGTCCTGACGAAGGGTCTCAGCCCGAAACGTTGACTGTACCTCTTCCTAGAGAAGCTGCCTGGCCTGCTGCGTTCACCAGCAACTTTGATGTCTGTTGCTTGAATTTCCAGCATCTGCAGAATTCCTCGTGTTTACTTGATACATTTCTGTTTCGTTCTGCACAGACACCTCTGATTGCACAGGTGATATCAATCACATTTTGTGATCAAATAAAGCCAATGAAATGTTTCCCCAAAAGCTTTACATTGCTGACAAGAACCATTAATTTATTTAATGATAATATCTCAGTAGGCACAGTTTGTACTGACACATTACGAGGGAGACGGCAACCAATTCACTCAGGTCTCAGTTCAATGCACAGCTATTCAAAATTTTTAAAAAACTGAATGATCTGGAAAGGGAATGGTTTAAAGTCAAGCACAATTATCAACTGGGAAAGGGTCATTGCTTACATATTTACAGATCAGCGGGGTTGGGAGGAAGTCCTGCTCTTGCTTTTCTGTTGGAAGAAATACCACTTCAAACTGAGAGAAATGCTTTGCTTGAGGAGGTGAGGGAATTCTGAGGGGACCACTACCATTTAGACCATAAGACCATCGGACATAGGAACAGAACTAAACCGTCTGGCCCATCAAGTCTGCTCCACCATTCAATCATGGCTGATCCTTTTTTCTATCTCGTCCTCAACCCCAGTTCCCGGCCTTCTCCCCATAACCTATGATGCTGTGTCCAATCAAGAATCTATCAATCTCTGCCTTAAATATACCCAACGACCTGGCCTCTACAGCTGCATGTGGCAACAAATTTTCCAACATTGTATTTCATTTGTCACTTTCTTGCCCAATCTCCTTACCTGTCTAAGTCCTTCTGTATCCTACCCGTTTCCTCAATACTACCTGCCCCTCCATGAGTCTTTATATCATCTGCTAACTTGGCAATAAAGCCATCATCTAAATCATTTATATACAGCGTAAAAAGAAGTGGTCCCAACATAGACCCCTGTGTAACGCCACTAGTCACTGGCAGCCAACTAGAAAAGGATCTTTTTATTCCCACTCACTGCCTCCTACCAATCAGCCAGTTTCTCTTGCTCCACTGAGTTCAGTGGCTTTGGCCTCATCAGGGCAATAGGCTATCACCTAAGTCCCACAGCCCGCATTTCCCCCAGCCTGACAATGAACTCAAATGTGATAGAGATCCCCTAAACTCAGACAACAGTGGGAAGCTCAAACCTCTGAAGATCTGCTTGCAATTTAATTTCCGTTGACTGCCATTCCTTTCTACCAACTGACCTATGTGTTAGGTGTGAGGAAGCAGTTTTGCAAGGTTGGGAAGTGGTGACAAAGGAAAACTTGCTGATGTTAGGAACATGAAAACAGGATTAAACCAAACAGCCTCTCAAATCTGTTCCACTATTGAACATACATTCAGTAGCTACTTTTTTGGTACATCTGTACACCTTCTCATTAATGTGAAAATCTAATCAGCCAATCATGTAGCAGTAGCTCAATGCATAAAAGCATGCAAACATGGTCAAGAGGTTCAGTTGTCATTCAGATTAAATATCAGGATTGGGAAGAAATGTGATCTGAGTAATTTTGACTGTAGAATGATTGTTCATACTAGATGGAATGATTCTGCTGATCTCCTGAGATCTTCACGTGTAACAGTCTCTAGAGTTTATAGAGAATGGTGTGAAAAACAACAACATCCAGTGATTGACAGTTTTGCAGGCAAAGGCACTTTGTTAGTGAGAGAGGTCAGAGGAGAATGGTTGGACTGGATCAAGTGGACAAAAGGGCAACAGTAACTCAAATAACTACACATTACAACAGTGGTTTGCTGAAGAGCATTTCTGATAACACAAGACATCAAACCTTAAAGTGGATGGGCTACAGCAGTAGAAGACCATGAACATACACTTAGTAGCTAGTTTATTAGGTTCAGAGGTACCTGACCACTAAGTAAATAATGCCAAATCATGGATTTAAGATGATACATCCACCCCTGGCCTAACTCTAGGTACCTTCAGTTAGCAAAAATCTACCAGTGTCAGATTTAAACTTAAATCTGAATGCCTACAAGATGACTTTTTAGAGCGGTTTGTTGTTGAGCCTGCTATAGGATCATTTATACTGGATTGGGTGTTATGTAATGAACTGGAGGTGATTAAGGAGCTTAAGATAAAAGAACACTTAGGAGCCAGTGATCACAACATGATTGATTTCAACTTGAAATTTGATAGGGAGAAAGTAAAGTCTGATGTAGCTAAGTATGGGAAATTACAGTGGTATGAGAGAGGAGTTGGCCAAAGTAAATTGGAAGCAGATGTTGGCAGGGATGACAGCAGAGCAGAAATGCACAGGTTTCTGGGAAAAATGAGGACAGTGCAGGATAGATGTATTCCAAAACGAAGAAATACTCAAATGACAAAATTGTACAACCATGGCTGACAAGGGATGTCAAACTTAATGTAAAAGCAAAACAGAGGGCATACAACAAAGCAAAAATTAATGGGAAGATAGAGGATTGGGAAGATTTTAAAATATCTATAGAGGACAACTAAAAGAATCATTAGGAGGGAAAAGGTAATATGAAAGCAAGGGAGCAAACAATATTAAAGCGGTCAGTAAGGTTAATGAAGTATGAAAAAAAATAAGAGATGAGAGTGGATATAGGACCACTAGAAAATGAGTCCAGAGGAATAATTTTGGGGGACAAGGAGAACTAAATGAGTATTTTGTATCAGACTTCACTGTGGAAGACACTAGCAGTGTGCCAGGTGTTGAAGAGTGTGAGGGAAAGGAAGTGAGTGTAGTTAGTATTACAAGGGAGAAGGTGTTCAAAAAGCTGAAAGACCTAAGGGTACGTACGTCAACCGGACCAGATGAACTGCATCCTAGGGTTCTGAAAGAGGTAGCAGTAGAGATTGTGGAGGCATTAGTCCTTCCAAAAAGCCTTCGACTCGGAGCCCGAGACTGGACAAGGACCCAGAACCTGGGTCTTGCCTCTGGCTCGGACCCCAGAACCAGGCAAGGACATGACATGGGTTCAGGACAGGATGTGGCTAGGGTCAAGAGGTCTGAGCTTGGAGACAGGCTGGGGTCTTTGCTCTTGAGGTCGTGAGCTTGGCTGAAGGCTGGGGCCTTGGGTTGTGAGTTTGGCTGCAGGCTGGGGCCTTGGGTCGTAAGCTTGGCTGCAGGCTGGGGCCTTGGGTCGTGAGCTTGTCTGCAGGCTGGGGCCTTCAGGCTAGTGCTCTTGTAGCTTGGCTGCAGGCTGGGGAACTTCAGGCTAGTGTTCTTGGAGCTTGGCTGCGGGATCCTCGAGGCTTGGGTTCTTGGAGCTTGGCTGCGGGATCCTCAAGTCTTGGGTTCTTGGAGCTTGGCTGCGGGATCCTCGAGGCTTGGGTTCTGGGAGCTTGGTTGCAGGATCTTCATCTTGAAGTGCAGAGGCTGATAACTCGGAGGCTGGAGCTGAGAGACAGACCGGGAACTGAACATCAACATAGTGCCGGGACTTGTCCTTCGAAAAGCCGGGACTCATCGTTAACACGACACCAACATGAGACAGGACAGTACATAAACATAGAGCCGGGACTTATACTTCGGCAAGCCAGGACTCAACCTCTCCACACCAAGGTGGGACAGGTCCACCTGTTGGGTAACAGCAGAGCAGCCAGACTTACCCAACAGAGACAAAGACAAGACAAGACACGTTCCCCCCCACCACCCCCCCCCCCCCGCAGGGCAACAGCAAAACAGCCTGACTTACCCCACGGAGGCAAGGACAAGACAAGACGTGACCCACCCCCCCTTCCCACAGGGCAACAGCAGAATGGCCTACTTACCCCACAGAGGCAAGGACAAGACAAGACATATCCCCCCCCCCCCCGCAGGGCAACAGCAAAACAGCCTAACTTACCCCACGGAGGCGAGGACAAGAAAGGACAAACACCAAAGAACAGCAGACAGTTCCATCTCTGCTTCTGGGTTGCTCCAAGTCACAGTTACAGCCAGCAACCTCTGCTGGCTATGGAAACAGCCAGATCCCTACCTAGCTCGGAGTGGCTGATGGCTACTCAGCTGGCCCGGGAAACAACCGAATCCATACTGCAAAGACTACTCCAATGAGTGGCAACAAGGCTTCATGAAGCAGTGGTCCTCCAACCGGACCTAGAGATCACAAATCACTAACCTTCCATCAGCAGGTTGCTCCAAGGGGGACTGACAAGACAAACCAGCAGCCCACACTCAACCCCAAGGCTACTTATATTCCAAGCCCAAAGATGGGAATTAGGTGCCTATGATTAACTCAACCAAACGAGGGACATCTGGAAGACCCAGAGTCCTGAGTCCATGGACCGGACCGTAAACCAGAATGTGGACTTCACGGATCGGACCATGACAGACAGACTCCAGCGAATTGAGCCGACGAGATCAGTGGAAGGTCCAACGGTCAAGAAGGCGGTCTCTGCAAGCGTCATGGAACACGTAGAGCACGACGAGACACAGAAGATGTCCTGGTCATCCATTGTAACTAGTCCCATCTCCAGCCATCTCGGCTCTTGTCTTACCACTGGATGCAGATGGGAATTGGCAAGAGAGAGTAAGGCTGACTCTGCGCAATTCTCCCTCACTTAAATCCAAATCAAGTGCTAGTCTTGACACCACCTTAATGTCAGCTGGTGGCGCAGTGACATCAGCGCCAGACTCCAGGAGAAAAGGTTCCCAAGTTCGAATCCAGTCTAGCCGCTCCCAGGCATGCTTTCCATCCATGCCGGGTTGAGTGTCGAGCTAGCAACTTGACCTTGTAAAAAGTACTAATGGTGTCAAGGTCTTCATCAATGATGATGGATGAACCTTAATATAAATGAATTAGATGACGGAATAGATGGCTCTGTTGCCAAGTTTCGCAGATCGTGAAATGATTGGTGAGGGACAGGTAGGTTTGAGGACACAGGCAGGCTGCAAAAGGACTAGGACAGATCAGGAGAATGGGCATAAAGTGGCAAATGAAATTCAATATTGGAAAGTGCATGGTCATGCACTTTGGTAGTAGAAATAAATTTACAGACTATTTTCTAAACGGAGAAAATCCAAAACTCTGAGATGCAAAGAGTCCTTGTGCAGAACATCCTAAAGGTTAACTTGTAGATAGAGTTAGTGGTGAGAAAGGCAAATGTGATAGAAACCATAGAAACTACAGCATATAAACAGGCCTTTTGGCCCTTTTTGGCTGTGCCGAACCATTTTCTGCCTAGTCCCACTGACCTGCACATGGACCATATCCCTCCATACACCTCCCATCCATGTATCTGTCCAATTTATTCTTAGATGTTAAAAAAGAACCCACATTTATCACCTCGTCTGGCAGCTCATTCCATACTCCCACCACTCTCTGTGTGAAGAAGCCCCCACTAATGTTCCCTTTAAACTTTTCCTCCCTCAACCTTAACCCATGTCCTCTGGTTTTTTTCTCCCCTTGCCTCAGTGGAAAAAGCCTGCTTGCATTCACTCTATCTATACCCATCATAATTTTATATACCTCTATCAAATCTCCCCTCATTCTTCTACGCTCCAGGGAATAAAGTCCTAACCTATTCAACCTTTCTCTGTAACTGAGTTTCTCAAGTCCCGGCAACATCCTGGTAAACCTTCTCTGCACTCTTTCAACCTTATTTATATCCTTCCTGTAATTTGGTGACCAAAACTGAACACAATACTCCAGATTCGGCCTCACCAATGCCTTATACAACCTCATCATAACATTCCAGCTCTTATACTCAATACTTTGATTAATAAAGGCCGATGTACCAAAAGCTCCCTTTACAACCCTATCTACCTGTGACACCACTTCTAAGGAATTTTGTATCTGTATTCCCAGATCCCTCTGTTCCACTGCACTCCTCAGTGCCTACCACTAACCCTGTATGTTCTACCCTGGTTTGTCCTTCCAACGTGAAATACCTCACACTTGTCTGTATTAAACTCCATCTGCCATTTTTCAGCCCATTTTTCCAGCTGGTCCAAGTCCCTCTGCAAGCTCTGAAAACCTTCCTCACTGTCTACTACACCTCCAATCTTTGTATCATCAGCAAATTTGCTGATCCAATTTACCACATTATCATCCAGATCATTGATATAGATGACAAATAACAATGGACCTAGCACGGATCCCTGTGGCACACCACTAGTCACAGGCCTCCACTCGGAGAAGCAATTCTCTACTACCACCCTTTGGCTTCTTCCATTGAGCCAATGTCTAATCCAATTTACCACCTCTCCATGTATACCTAGCGACTGAATTTTCCTAACTGACCTCCCATGCGGGACTTACTGAAGGCCTTACTGAAGTCCATGTAGACAATATCCACTGCCTTCCCTTCATCCACTTTCCTGGTAACCTCCTCGAAAAACTCCAATAGATTGGTCAAGCATGACCTACCACGCACAAAGCCATGTTGACTCTCCCTAATAAGTCCCTGTCTATCCAAATGCTTGTAGATTCTGTCTCTTAGTACTCCCTCCAATAACTTACCTACTACCGATGTTAAATTTACCGGGTTATAATTTCCCGGATTACTTTTCGATCCTTTTTTAAACAACGGAACAACGTTTCAAGAGGTCATTCATTTCAAGAGGTCTAAAAATCAAGAGCAGAGATATGATTCTGAGCCTTTAAAGGCACTGGTGGGGCCTCATCTTAAGTATTGTGAACAGTTTTGGGCTTCTCTAAAAAAAGATATGCTGACATTGTAGAGGGTTTAGAGGAGGTTCACAAGGATGATTCTGGGAAGGAAAGGGTTATGATACAAGGATAGCTCTGAGTCTGTGCTCACTGGAATTTAGAAGGATGAGGGGAGATCTCATTGAAACCTTTTGAATGTTGAAAGGCTTAGAAAGAGTAGAAGTGGAAGGTCAGGGAGTCTAAGACAAGAGGGCACTCCTTAACAGACCCTTAACAGTGTCGATGAGCAGAGGGATCTTGAATTCCTAGTTCATAGCTCCCTGAAAGTGGCTACACAAGTTGATAGGGTGGTTAAGAAGGCATAAGGCAGAAAGTGGTGAGTGCATGAAATGTGCTGCTGGTGATGATGGTAGAGGTGGATACCATAGGGTCTTTTAAGAGGCTCCTGGATAGGCACATGGAGCTTAGCAAAATAGAGGGCTAAGGGTAACCCTAGGTAATTTCTAAAGTAAGTACATGTTCAGCACAGCATTGTGGCATTGTGGGCTGTAGGTTTTCTATGTTTTTCTATAAGGCATGCTTGCCTTTATTAATTGAGGCATTGGGTTCAAAAGTGACAGAAATAGTAACAGAAATTCTAGTTAGGCTGCATCTGCAGTATTGCATACAGTTCTTGTTGCCCCATTATAGGTAGGATGTTGTGGCTTTTGAGAGGGTGCAGAAGCAGTTTACCAGGATGTTGCCCGGATTAGAGGGCATATGCTCTATCAAGAAGTTGGACAAAGTTGGGCTGTTTTCCCTGGAGCGAAGGAGGTTGATAGAAGTTTATAAGATTATGAGAGGAATAGATAGAGTAGAGTGTACCTTTTTCCCAGGGTTACAATGGCTAATACCAGTGGGTATGAATTTAAGGTGAGAGGGGAAACTTCAAAGGAGAGGCAAGTTGTTTTTACACAGTCTAGTGGGTGCCTGGAATGCACTGCTGGGGATGTTGTTAGAGATAGATACATTCAGGACTTTTAAGAGACATTTTATTTAGGCACATAAATATGAGGAAAATGGAAGGACATGGACAGAAGGAATTAGTTTAGATGGCCATTTGATTACTAATTTAATTTGTTCGGCAAAACATTCTGGGCCGAAGACTCTGTTCCTGTGCTATACTGTTTTGTGTTCTATGATCTAAATTAGACCTCATTGAAGTCTTAAACAACTTCTACATAACATCCCAACTCCTATACTCAATATTTTGAATTGACCAATGTGCCCAGTGCTGTCTTTATGACCCTATCTATCTCTGATGTCACTTTCAAGGAAATATGGATCTGTATTCCCAGATTCCTCTGTTCTACCACAATACTCAGTGCCCTACCACTCACCATGTAAGTCTTAAACTGATTTGCCCTCCCAAAGTGCAACACCTCACATTTATCTGTGTTAAATTTTACCTGCCTTTTTCCAGCCATCAGTGTTCTGTTGTAACCTATGACAACCTTCTGCACTCTAAACAACTCTCTCAACCTTTGTGTCATCTGCAAACTTACTAACCCATTCTTCCACTTTCTCATGCAAGTCATTTATAAAAATCACAAAGAGCAGGGATCCCAGAACAGATCGCTGTGGCACCACTGGTAACCGACCTACAAGCCAAATACTCTCCACCTACGACCACCTTCTGCTTCCTAAGGGCAAGTCAGTTCTGAATCGACACAGCCAAGTGTCCCTGGGTCCCATGCCTCCAGACTTTCTGGAACCTTGTTGAATGCTTTACTACAATCCATATGCACCACACCCACTGCTCTGCTTTTGATCAATATGCTTTGACACATCCTCAAAGCGTTCAATCAGGCTCACGTGGCACGGCCTGCCTGCCACAAAGCCGTGTTGACTACCTCTAAACAGACTATGCTCTGCAAATTCTTGTAAATCCTGTCCCTAGGAATCATCTCTAATAATTTTCCCACCACTGAATTTAGACTCCCTGGTCCATAATTCCCAGGATTACCACTACTCCCCTTTCTTGAACAAAGGAATAACATTTGCTACCCTCTAATCACCTGGTACTACTCCTGTGGCCCATGAGGATGAAAATATCATCACCAAAGGAGCAGCAATTTCTTTCTTTGCTTCCCGTAGTAATGTGGGAGATTTCCTGTCTGGCCTCAGAGACTTACCTATTCTAATATTTCATAAAACATTCTTAATGTCAACATGTTCTGGAATATCAACCAGTTTTACGCTTTCCTTACAAATGTCAAGGTCCCCCTCACTGGTGAATACTGAAGCAAATTATTCATCAAGGACTTCCCCTACTTCCTCCATCTCCAGGAATATGTTTCTTCTCCTATCCCTGATCAGTCCTACCTACCACCCTAGCCATCCTCCTGTACTTCACAAACGTGTGGATTATCTTGGGGTTTTTCTTAATTCTATTCGTCAATGTCTATTCAAGCCCCCTTCTAGCTCTCCTAAATCCATACTTCTGCTCCTTTCTGACTTCATTGTAACTCTCCAGAGACGTGTCCTAAACCTTAAGTAAGCTTCTTTCTTCCTCTAGCTAACCATGTTTCTTTTACCTTACCATCCTTTCCCTTTGTAGATAGGACAAATCTATCCAGAACCCCAAGCAAGTGCTCCCTAAACAATGTCCACATTTCTGTTGTGCTCCCTGATTACATTCAATCCCAATTTATGCTCCCAAGTTTCAACTTAATAGAATCATAATTCCACCGCCTGCCCCCCTTAAATTAAATACATTCCCATACTGTATGGTCCTATCCCTCTCCAAGATTATGGAAAACACCAGGGAATTCTGGTCACTGTCTCCAAAATGCTCTCTTACTAAGAAATCTGACACCTGACCTAGTTCATTGTCTAGTACCAGATCCAGTATGGCCTCTCCACTAGTTGGTGTGTCTACATATTGTGTCAGGAATCCTTCCTGGACACATCCAACAAATTTTCCCCACATAAATCTTTCGCACTAAGGAGGTGCCCATCAATATTAGGGAAGTTGAAATCACCCATCAACAATACTGTTATTTTTGTACTTTTCTAAAGTCTGCCTCCTGCTCTGTTCCTTAGTGCCTCTGTTGCTATGGGAAGAGGGTAGGGGCTAGTGGGCTGTAGAATACTCACAATAGAGTAATTGCTCCCTTCCTGTTTCTGATTTGCATCTACACTGTTTCGGTCAAGCCAATTTTGAATCCAAGGATCTCCATGGATCCCATCAGTCTTAATCTTAATAGCCTACCATAAGGTTGCAATGGGACATTGACAGGATGCAGAGATGGACTGAGAAGTGGCAGATGGAGTTCAGTCCGAAAAAGTGTGAAGTGATTCACTTTGGAAGGTCGAATTTGAAAGCTGAATACAGGGTTAACGGCGGGAATCTTGGCAGAGTGGAAGAACAAGAGGATCCTGGAGTCCAGTTCCATAGATCCCTCAAAGTTGCTGTTAAGTTGATAGGGTTGTTAACAAGGTGTATGGTATGTTGCCTTTGTTTTTGGAGGACTGTGTTCAAGAACAATGAGGCTCTTTGCAGCACTATAAGATTCTGGTTATAGACCACTTTGAGAATACTTTGTTACTCGCCTTACTGGCCAGAAAGCCTGTGGTTTCTATACTAAAGCTCTCCCAAGACATTTATCATCTTGACTCATTGCCACCATTCTGTTAGATTATGACTTAGCTCCTTCTACCTACACAGGATGCTTGTCTCTTATTGCTTGTTCCCAATGCTGATCTATCAGTCTCAGTCCTAAATAGTCCAAATTATATCTTGGAGAAATGAGTTCCCAGAATTCCAGAGGACTCTAGTCAATGTCATAGTGCTCCTTACACTTGGAACATGCATAGTTGCCACACCAGAAAGTATTACAATGGAAGTAAGAAGATTCAGTTCTTTAGAAACTGGACACCTTTTATATGTAAATTGTGAATCATCCATCATATTTCCAAAAGATGGCATCAACGTGCCTGTCATCTACTGATTAATTCCCAACAAAGACCAGATCATAATCACAGTCTTCATTGTTATCTCCTATTTCCATGAGGACTGCATCAGGCTGAAAGTTGTGTATCTTATTGGATTAATGTGTCCCTACAGACATACATTTTATGATTTATAAATCCCACCAATGTATCAAAAATCTCATAGCAGAGAACAAATCGAAGCATCAATGGAAGTGTATCTTCTGATCAGAGATCTCACTCTCTGACCCTGATGTTGCTGCTGCCCACTGGGGTTTAGAGCTACCTGCAAAAGACTGCAGTGTGTGTTGGCGTATCTCCAGCTCCTCCTCTCAGTCATCTTCAGTGCTACAGCTTTGATGACGATCGTGAAGAATCCCATTAGAAGTGGCACTAGACCTATAGGCCTGCTCCATGAAGTGGAGGGTCCATCATCAATTCACGTTGAAACACCCTCCTTAACAATGGATGGTGCAATCCTGGTCATATTACGATCAAGGAACATGTTTGTAGACCGGTTATTGAACTTTTTTCTGTTGGACTCCGGCATATTCCACCGAGATACAACACTGGGCATCACAGGAGGTTGTTCCTGCCTGTGGCCATCGAACTTTGCAGCTCCTCCCATGGAGTGTCAGATACCCTATGCCAATAGGCTGGTCCTGGACTTATTTCCATCTGGCATAGTTTGCATATTGTTGTTCGATTGTTTGTGGTTTTTGTATTGCTATATTTATGCTCTATTCTTGGTTGGTGCGGCTGTAACGAAACCCAATTTCCCTCGGGATCAATAAAGTATATCTATCTATCTATCTATCTCTGCTCTTGCTCTGTTGCATGCCACCCCCCCCCCCCATTCTCTTTTGTTTCCTTACCCCGGTTTGGCTACCGTAATCAACTTTACAGCACGCAGTTCTTAAAGAGATGATAGCATTCATTTCAGGGAAAAGCTACACCTATGGACATTCCAGTCGACTTTTAGTGCATCTTAAATAAAGTAAACCACAATGATAACTCCTTAAATCAAGGATTCAATTCAATTTCAAGTTTAATTGTCATTTAACCGTGCATGAATACTCACAAATACAGCCAAACAACACAGCGTTATTACAGGGGTCAGGGTGCAAAGACACATTACCAACAGTCACACAGTAAGCACAGACAAGACTAGAATCAAATAATAGGAGTCCCAACACCCACCTCCCCCTGCGACACCATGGCTTGATGCCTAGTCCATGTTGACAAACCCATATAGAATATCAGTAAAAAATACAACGATGCAAACTATGCATATTCTAACTTTGAGGCCCAGTCCTCACATATACAAGCACGTATAGATTAGTGAAAACACAACCAGACCAATGTATGTGTATATAGTCCAAACCCCTCAGCCCATTTTAAATCTTCAGTCATCACGACCGCGCTATGCTGCCCCCACAGTACAGCACAATGTAATTGATGTCCCAATTACACTATTTTTCCCTTGTCCCTCCAATCTGACATTTGGACAGGATGTGCTGCCTGCTCAGTACTCCAAAAACACAATTTTAGGACACAGAATTCTTTTCCATTGTGAGAGTTATCTACATTTGTTGCTTGCACTTCTGAAATTCTGCCAGCCTTTTCAGTCAACAAACATAATGAATTAATGTTCCCGTGCACTGTTGTGGACGTGAGGATCATAGGATCATATTGGACAACATATAGATGGATATATAATACAACTGAGACAGACACTCTTAATGAATGATACTGTGTGGGTAGTCATGAGATATGCATAGCCATAGCATAATTCTTGAGAAACTTACAATTAAACCAAAAGAGAATTATCTTCAGCCAGTGAGGTAAGATTGACCCAAATATTCTGCAGACACACAACTACCAATGTTTAGTTTGTCAATGAGTCCACCAACTAGAAGAAAAGCAAATGAAACATCCCAGGAATGTTAAATGTGATCGGCCTCATTGTAGCTCTCATTGTACAGATCGCTGGTGTTCTGGCCCATCCTTCTCTGCCTCACCACGTGCCACCCCTGGCGAGTCCTCTGTTTGTTTTTGTTTTTGACCAATGCTTCTTCTTTCTCTGTCCTTTCATCCTGGCTCTTTGTTTCCGCAGTCTTGCTGTTAGATGGGATCTCCAAGACAGCGTTGTCATTCCTGCTATCCACCCTGTAAAAGTCAACCATAATATTAGCCTGGCTCTCCACAGCACTAAATCTAGTTCATTTCATGGAGCTTAAAAACATAGAACATAAAAGGTTTTTTTCAGATATATAAAGGGAAAAAGAAAGGTGAGAGTAGATATTGAACTGCTGGAAAATGACACTGGGGAGGTAGCAATGGGGACAAGGAAATGGCAGACAAACTGAATGAGCATTTTACATCCATCTTCACTGTGGAAGACACTGGCAATATGCTGGACGTTCAAGAGTGCCGGGGGCTTGAAGTGACTTCAATTGCTGTAAGGAGAAGGTGCTTTGGAAATTGAAAGGTCAGAAGTAGATAAGTAAGTTACACCAGATGGTGTTCATATCAGGTTTCTGAAAGAGGTAGCTGAAGAGATCGTGGAGGTATTAGTATTGATTTTTCAAGAATAACTAGATTCTGGTATGGCTCTGGAGGACTGGAAAATTGCAAATGTCACTTCACTCTTCGGGAAGGGAGGGAGGCAGAGGAAAGGAAATTATAGGCCAGTTACCCTGAACTCAGTGGTTGGGAAAATATTGGAGTCAATTGGTAAGGATGAGGTCTCAGAGTACTTGGAGGCACATGATAAAATAGACCAAAGACAGTTCGGTTTCCTTAAGGGAAATTATTGCCTGTTGGAATTCTTTGAGGAAATAATAAGCCAGATAGACAAAAGAGAATTGGTGTATGTTGTCTACTTGGATTTTCAGAAGGCCTTTAATAAGGTGCCTCACATGAGGCTGCTTAACAAGATAAGAACCAATGATATTATATGACTAGCATGGACAGGGGATTGGCTGAATGGCAGGAGGCATAGTGTGGGAATAAAAGGAGCTTTTTTTGGTTGGCTGCCAGTGACTAGTGGTGTTCCACAAGGGTTAGCGTTGGGAGTGCTTCTTTTAATTTTATATGTCAATGATGGAATCAATGGCTTTGAGGCCAAATTTGCGGATAATATGAAGATAAATGGAGTGGCAGGAAATGTTGAGGAAGCAGAGAGGCTGCAGAAAGATTTAGACAGATTAGAAGAATGGGCAAAGAAGTGACAGATAGAATATAGGGTTGTGAAGAGTATGGTCAAGCACTTTGGTAGAAGAAATGAAAGTGTAGACTATTTTCTAACCATATAACCATATAACAATTACAGCATGGAAACAGGCCATCTCAGCCCTTCTAGTCCGTGCCGAACTCTTAATCTCACCTAGTCCCACTGAACTGCACTCAGCCCATAACCCTTCATTCCTTTCCTGTCCATATAGTTGTCCAATTTAACCTTAAATGACAACATCGATCCTGCCTCAACCACTTCTGCTGGATCGTTCCACACAGCGACCACTCTCTGAGTAAAGAAGTTCCCCCTCATGTTACCCCTAAACTTTTGCCCTTTAACTCTCAATTCATGTCCTCTTGTTTGAATCTCCCCTACTGTAAATGGAAAAAGCCAATCCACGTCAACTCTATCTATCCCCCTCATAATTTTAAATACCTCTATCAAGTCCCCCCTCAACCTTCTATGTTCTAAATCGGCAGAAAATTCAAACTCTGAGGTGCAAAGGGACTTGGAAGTCACTGTACAGCATTTTCTAAAAGTTAACATGCAGGAAAAGGTGGTAAGGAAAGTAAATGCAATGTTAGCATTCATTTCGACGAACTAGAATATAAAAGCAAGTAGGCTAGACAAGGGAGATGCCGTGGATGTTGTATATTTGGATTTTCAGAAGGCCTTTGAAGGCACCACACATGAGGCTACTTAATGTCTACTTGAAGGCACCACACATGAGGCTACTTAATAAGATAAGAGCACATGGAATTACAGGAAAGTTACATACGTGGATAGAGCGTTGGCTGGTTGGCAGGAAACAGAGAGTGGGAATAAAGGGATCCTATTCTGATTGGCTGCCAGTTACCAGTGGTGTTCCACAGGGGTCCGTGTTGGGGCCGCTTCTTTTTACATTGAACATCAATGATTTGGATTATGGAATAGATGGCTTTGTGGCTAAGTTTGCTGACGATACGAAGATAGGTGGAAGGGCCGGTAGCGCTGAGGAAACAGAGAGTCTGCAGAGAGACTTGGATAGATTGGAAGAATGGGCAGAGAAGTGGCAAATGAAATACAATGTTGGAAAGTGTATGGTTATGCACTTTGGCAGAAGAAATAAACGGGCAGACTATTATTTGAATGGGGAAAGAATTCAAAGTTCTGAGATGTAACGGGACTTGGGAGTCCTCGTACAGGATACCCTTAAGGTTAACTTCCAGGTTGAGTCGGTGGTGAAGAAGGCGAATGCAATGTTGGCATTCATTTCTAGAGGAATAGAGTATAGGAGCAAGGATGTGATGTTGAGACTCTATAACGTGCTGGTGAGACCTCACTTGGAGTACTGTGGGCAGTTTTGGTCTCCTTATTTAAGAAAGGAAATGACGTTGGAGAGGGTACAGAGAAGATTCACTAGAATGATTCCGGGAATGAGAGGGTTAACAGATGAGGAACGTTTGTCCGCTCTTGGACTGTATTCCTTGGAGTTTAGAAGAATGAGGGGAGACCTCATAGAAACATTTCGAATGTTGAAAGGCATGGACAAAGTGGATGTGGCAAAGTTGTTTCCCATGATGGGGGAGTCTAGTACGAGAGGGCATGACTTAAGGATTGAAGGACGCCGATTCAGAACAGAAATGCGAAGAAATTTTTTTAGTCAGAGGGTGGTGAATCTATGGAATTTGTTGCCACGGGCAGCAGTGGAGGCCAAGTCATTGGGTGTATTTAAGGCAGAGATTGATAGGCATCTGAGTAGCCAAGGCATCAAAGGTTATGGTGAGAAGGCCCCCGCCATTTAGTGGGACTAAATGGGAGAATGGATCAGCTCATGTAAAATGGTGGATCAGACTCAATGGGCCGAAGGGCTGACTTCTGCTCCTTTGTCTTACAGTCTACAAACTCCTATTGAAGTATAGTTGCTGTCTTGCCTTCTTTACAACTGCATCAATACGTTGGGACCCGGTTAGATCCTCAGAGATCTTGACACCCAGGAACTTGAAACTGCTCATTCTCTCCACTTCAGGAGAACTGGTATGTGTTCCTTTGTTTTACCCTTCCTGAATTCCACTATCAGCTCTTTCACCTTACTGACGTTGAGTGTAAGGTTGTGGCTGCAACACTACCCCACTAATTGGTATATCCCGCTCCATCTGAGATTCTTCCAGCAATGGTTGATTCATCAGCAAATTTATAGATGGTATTTGAGCTATGCCTAGCCACACAGTCATGGGTATTGAGAGAGTAGAGCAGTGGGATAAGCACACACTCCTGAGGTGCATGAGTGTTGATTGTCAGCGATGAGGACATAAGAGGCCCAAAACTGTTCACAATACTCCAGTTGAGGCCTCACTAGTCCTCACTAGTGCCTTATGAAGTCTCACCATTACATCTTTATTTTGATATTCTGGTCCTGTTCAGTTGTTTAAAAAGGGTAACAAAGTTCTCACATGGTAGGCTGTTCTGGAAGTTCCATGGAATTCAGGAAGGGCTAGTTAGTTGGATTCAAAGTTGGCTCTGAGTTGAGAAGGAGATGATATTGGTTGATGGCTGTTTCTTGGAATGAAGGCTAATGACTCGTGATGTGCTGCAGGAGATGGTGTTGGGACTTTTGTTATTTGTTATTTGTAGAGATGATTTTGATGCAAATGCATAAGGCTGGATCAATAAGTTTATAGATGACAAAGGTGTTAATCATAGTGAAGAAGGTTATTGTAGGTTATAAATGGATCTTGATCAGTTAGGGAAGTGGTCAGAGAGGTAGCAAGTGGATTCCAATACACACATGTGAAAGGTACTTTAGAAAGTCAAATACCTGAAGACATGCTATGATTGGTAGGGTACTCTGGTGTGTAATGGAACACAAGGACCTATGAGTACAAGTGGATAATTCATTGAAAGTGCATCACAGGTAGACAGGGTTATGAAAAAGGTACATTGGCATTCATCCATCAGGCATTGAGTGTAGGAGCTGGGACATGATGTTGCATTTGTATAAGTCATTGGTGAGGCTGCACTTGGAGTACTGTGTACGGTTTTGGTTACCCTGTTGTCGGAAAGATGTAGCTAAACTATAAATAGTACAGAAAAAAATTACAAGATGTTGCCAGGTCTAGAGGACCTGAATTATAGGGAGAGGTGAGCCAGGCTAGGAATTTATTCCTTTAAATGTAAGAGAATCAGGGGTGACTTTATAGAAATGTTTACAATGAAGAGAGGCATAGATAGGTAGATGGTAATAGTCTTTTCCCCAGGTTAGGGGAGATCAGAACTAGAGGGGTAGAGATTTAGGGTGAGAGGGAAAAGATTTAAAAGGGACCTGAATGGCAACTTTTTCACATGGAGGGTGGTGTGCATATGGAATGAGATGCTAGAAAGAGTGATTAAGTCAGGTACAATATTATTCTTTAAAAAGCACTTGGGTGGGCACCTGGTGGGTGGAGCTGAGAGGGGACTACTAAATGCAGGAAATTGGGACTAGCTGGGTGGGCACTGAGGTCAACATGGTGTCTTTGACTTTATGATCCCTCTTCAATGATATTGGTGTCTAATCCCTAAAATCAGTAAGTCTCAGATTTGTACAGTCTGTCACTGGGTTAAAAATGGGTTCCATCTTTACTATGGTCCACAAGTTGGAAAATACATAATATTTCACGATACAGTAATTATATGTCAATGGTGCTGTAATGAATGGTATTAATGAAGGCCAGCTAACATCAATGTTTATTTATTGTCCTTCCCTGCATGGCTGCAATGGTACAGAAACAAACTATCCCACATTAATTGGCTGGTTTCAATGTGTTTGAAGTATCAGTAGAAGCTATTTTTTAAATGCAGTTTTATTTTATTTATTTAGAGATTCAACACATCGCCGCAGGAACCCCAATTCAATGCTGGCCTAATCAGGGGAAAATTTACAATCACCAGCTAGCTTACCAACCAGTATGTCTTTGGACTGTGGGAGGAAGCACATGGAGAAAACCCACATATTCCACAGGGAGGATGTATAGACTCTTTACAGATGATGTCAGAATTGAACTCTGAACCCTGACATCCTAAGTGGCCTCTCACTGGCAGCCTGTCCTAAAGATCAATAGTACTTGAATACTGTGGGGACATTACACATAGGCATTTTTTCTGACAAGTCTAGTTCTCATTTGAGTTTAATATTTTTATAGGAGCTTGCTCATATGTATAGTTATACTAAAGTTAGCTATTGTAAACCTGGGAAGGGCCTGTAAATGGCTTTAAATGGAAGGCATAATCAGTTTGGTTAATATATTTCTTGAATTAAATCAATACCAAAGAAAACTGTACATTTATCCTTGGAAAGAGAAACAGTTAACACCTTATGTCTGGTATCCTTTATCAATACTGATAGAGAGTTCTGGGCCTGAAATATTAACACTATTTCACTCTCTCCACAAAAGTTGTCTGACTTACTGAGTGTTTCAAGCATCCATCAACCTCAGGTTTTCACTTCACTTTTTCAATATATGCAGTTCTTTTGATTTTTGTTATATGTCTTAATCTGCTGAATTTAAAGACTGCTCGGGGAGAAGGGTCTGCACTGCGCAAGTGCATGACGTAGCACGCCAAGGTTTAAAAAGAGAAATTTTCAACGGTTCTTGTTTCAGTCGAAGCAAGCAGCTGAGAAGAAGGGAGTGAAGAAATCGGGTAGAAAAAGTCGTTTTTTTTTTAAAGACTACTCGGGGAGAAGGGTCTGCACTGCGCAGGCGCGTGACATAGCGCGCCAAGGCTTAAAAAGCAGACCACCATATACAGCGGCCATCGTTGTAGCGGCCATCGTCGGAGCGGACTGAGACAGAGTGGGATGGCTTTGGCGAGAACAGGCAGAGGCCAGGGTAGGTTCCGGTAAGTCTTTGTTCAGATTGTTTAGAGTAGAGAGAATGCCAGGCAGGATGTTGGAATGCTCCTCTTGCAGGATGTGGGAAGTCAGGGAGCCCTCCGGTGTCCCTGACAACGACACATGCAAGAAGTGCATCCAGCTGCAGCTCCTAACAAACCGCGTTAGGGAACTGCAGCAGGAGCTGGATGACCTGCAGATCATTCGGGAGAATGAGGAGATTATAGATAGTAGCTACAGGGAGGTAGTTACGCCAAAGGAGCAGAGGACAGGAAATTG